>NW_027202534.1:0-209591 GCF_024711535.1 Dipodomys merriami | reverse complement strand
GCTGTTTCTATTTCAATGCTTTATATTGACCTTTTAAGATGGTTCAACTGATCTTGGTTTAGTTTCAGCATGTCAATATTTGCTAGGAAATGGTCCATTTCTGCCAAGTTCTCAACCTTATAAGCATAAAGTTTTGAGAAGTATTCCCTTATAGTGTTCTGAATCTTGGTACTTTCTGTGGTGAAGTTTCCATTCTCATCTTTGAATTTATTTATTTAGCTGTGCTCTATTCTTTTTCTAAGTTTTGCTAAAGGTCTGTCTATTTTGTTAATTTAATTGAAGAATCAACTCTTTGTTGTGTTGATTCTTTGTATTGTTTTTTAGATTCTAATTCGTTTAATTCTGATTTAATTTAATGATTTCTTTCCGACTACTGGATTGGGGTTTATCTTGCTGCTCTTTTTCAAGGAGGTTCAGATCTGTCTAAATTTTTGATTTCAGCCCTCTCCAATTTGTTGATGTAGGAACTCAGAGCTATAAAATTGCCTCTGAGTACTGCCTTTGCTTTGTCCCAGAGGAGCTGGTAATTTTTGTGTTCATTTTTGTTGAATATCATGAACATTTGAATTTCTTTCTAATCTATTCCGTGACCAATTGGTGATTCAATAGTGTGTTGTTCACCATCCAAATGTTACAGGACTTTCTTTGGTGGCTTTTGGTGTTGAGTTCTAAATTTATTCCCTTGTGTTCTTAGTAATGCAAGGTATAACTTCAATATTTCTCAAATTGGACAGGTTTGCTTTGGACCTAAAATGTGGTCTAGTTGGAAAATGTTCTGTGTGGTGCTGAGAAAAACCTGTATTCTGATACTTCTGGGAGAAATATTAGGTAACTGTCTGTTAAATCTAGTTGTTTAGATTTGTGGTTTCTTTGTTGAGTTTTTGTCAGTTTGATCTATGAAGTGAGGATAGGGGTGGGATAAAGTTCCCAACAATTAATGTCTTTGGATCTATGTGAAAATTGAGGGAATGTAGTGTTTCTTGGTTAAATTTGGGTGCTCCGTGGTTTGGTGAATAGAGATGTAGAATTGTAATATTCTCCTGAAGGAGCTATCCCTTAATTAGTATGTAGCGACATTTTTTATCTATTCTCACTAATTTTAATTTGAAGTCTATTTCATGTGATATTAGGATTGCAATTCCCACCAGTTTATGGGAGCCATTTGCCTGGTAGATTTTGTTCCAGCGTTTCGCTTTCAAAATGTGTTTTTTTATGGACAGTTCTTACTTCTGAATGCAGCAGATAGAAGGATCTTCCTTTTTAACCCAACTAGACAGTCTATGTCACTTAATTGGAGAGTTAAGTCCAGAGTTAGGAATGAGAGGTGTTTGAGAGTTCCTGCAAAGTTATCCACATTCTTGGGAGCTTCAGTGACTGGATTCTTCCTATGGTTGTTGGATTCTCAGTTTGGGTGCAGTTTCTTGGACTTTATTGTGGTCTTGTTGATTTTCTATGTGTAAGCATCTTTAAGTATCTTTTATAGAGTTGGCTTGGTGGAGATATATTGTTTCAGTTTTTCTTTGCTATGGAAGGTTTTTATTTCACCTTCGGTTATGAAGGAGAGTTTAGTTGGTTACACTGTTCTTGATTGATAGTTGTCTTTAGAGTATGGCCTCAATCATTGCAGGCTCTTCTTGCTTTAATTGTCTTGCTGCAATATATGAGGTGATTCTAATTGGTTTTCCTTTATAAGTGGTTGACTTTTACTCCTTGACAGCGTTGAGGAACTTTTCCTTTGTCTGAACTGATCCCGTGCAGATTATAATGTCATGGTGGGATATCCTATCCTTGTCTAGTCTATTTGGGGTTCTAAAAGCTTCTTGTATCTGAATAGGCCTATCTTTTTGCATGTTTGGGAAATTCTCTTCTAGGATCCTATTAACCGATTTTCCTAGACCATTAAGTTCTGTCTCTATGTGATCCTCCACACCCATTATTCTCAGATTAGGCCTTCAGATGGTGTCTTCCAAATGGTGAATAGATGTATCATATTATTTGGATTTGTCTTGGATAGTTGTATGTTCTTTATAATAACCTGGCTGTCCTCACTCCCTCAGATTCAATGTTCTGCATGGTCTAACCTACTGTCAAGATTTTCTACTTCGTTTTTTTTTTCTTTCTTTTCCTTCTAATTGGTTGGCGTTAATGGCTTCAAATTCTTCGTTGGAGCTTTGTTTTCAATCTTGTATGAATTTCTTTACTTCCTTCATTTTGTGCTCAGTGTTTATTCTAAAATCACTTAGTTGATTGGTTATTGTTTCCTTGAACTCCCATTCCTTCTGTTGGGCTCCATTCTGCATTCCCTTTGTGATTTACCTGAATTCTTTCAGCTGTCTGTTTATAGATTCCATGAAAATATTTGTGTATTCTCATCCCCTCTCACAATTCCTGTATAACTCTTTGATTAGCTTCCTCACGTTCACACAATTCCTGTATTTTTTTGACTGTTCTCAGCTTGCTCACACAATTCCTTTATTTCTCATTGACTGTTCTCAACCTGCTCACGCAATTCTTGTATCACTCTTTGAGTAGTTCCTCATGCTCATGAGATTCCTGTATTGATCTTTGGTTTGTCTCCTCTCTCTTCCTATCATGCTCATCCTGAGACTTTTACAAGTTTTCAATCATGTCGTTCACCATGTTTAGCAGTAGTATTTGTAGAGCTTTTTGGGAACTCTCCTCTGGATTATTCTTTAACTCTTCTGTCAATTGATTATCACGAATGGGAGTTGAGATACGCTGATTTGCCATTTTTCTTGTGTTTTTCTGTCTTGTTCTGTCCGTTTGGTATGAAAGTAACATTGTGTGCTAGAATAGTATTTTAAGGCAAACATCAACCGCAGTCCTGTATTTGCACAGTCAAAATAGCTGCAGATAAATTGTAGTTCAACAGATACAATCAATTCAAAAAAGTATGGATTAATAGGCTTTGAACAGCAGAGAAGAATTTGGCAATCCAGAAATTATTAGGTTTAGGGAAATATGTGGGAGAAATAGGCTGAGATGTATGTGGAAAGGTAAAAGGAGAGTGAATTTAATAAACTCCTAATTTCAGGGAGGGAAAAGGATTGGACAGAATGTTAGGAGAGAGATTAAAAAAAAAAAAACAAGAAACAATGGAAAAAGAACAATTGAAATTTAAAAAGTGAAACTCAAAATCATGTAAATGTAAAGAAATATTGAGAGAAGAAAAGGGTAAGATGAGAGGAGGGGAGGAACAGAAAGGAAATATGAAAAAATAAAAAATAAAAATCCTTAAAATTAGTTACTTGAAAATTATATAGGTATAAAGAGATAATCTGCTATTAAAGAATTTAAGCCTAAGAGTTTGTGAATAGAGTAATACATTTCTGGATTATGTGTGTACCCAATTGGGGATAACATATAATAATCAATGAAGGTGATATATCTGCGGCTGCGCAAAACAGCAATTAAGGCATGCAAAACAGAAAGAGAAAAAATGAAAAGAATGAAAAAGAAGGGGAAATAAGCTACATAAAATATAATTTCACTCTTTCTTGTCTACTCTCTAGCCACCATGATGGACAGAAGAGATGGTTTTAGAAGGAAAAGGTTCTACTCTTCCCATTTTTCAAGGAAACATTCTCCCGATAAAAGGGACCTCCACCTGGAGGTCGAAAGGACTCTCCATACAACAGATCTGGCTCCAGTTTCAGCAGCAGGGGCTACTCTCCAGGATGGAGCAGAGCATATTCATTCCACAAGTCTCAGCATAGTTGTGGTGCCTGAACTCTGGGCCTGGGAGCTGTCCTTCAGCTCTTCAGCTAAAGGCTAGCGTTCAACCACTTGAGCCACAGCACCACTTCCAGATTTTTTACTTTTTGTTTGTATGGTGCTAAGGAATCGAACACAGGGCCTCATGCATGCAAGGCAAGCGCTCTGCCACTGAGCTACCTCCCCAGCCCTCTACTCAGTCTCTGAAAACATCACGAGAAACTTCACCTTCAAGCTATTCAGCAGTTCCTTCATCAAAGGTTTATCAGCAACACTGGGAAACTTTCGGGATGGTTGTGAAAATGTTGATTGAAAAAGATCCTTCATTATAACAGTCAATACAGTTGGCACTGAGACAGAATTTACATGGAATAGGTGAGCGTTTTGTTGAAGAATTGAAGCATTAAATTGCAGAGTATGATAATTCTGCTCAAGATTTTGGAGAGCATTTTTAGAAGAATTAGTGTTTAGGTATAATAAACATTAAAAGAAATGTTTCTAGATATAACCACCCTCCCTCCTCCACCTGTGGAACTGTGTAAATCTTTAATGTACGGGACTTTTGAGATGAAGAGCAATATTTTATTTGGCCATATTTCCAATTCAGTCAAAGGTCTAAAATAGTCTTTGAAAGATACTTTAGCTATAATTTTTTCTAAACATAAAGTCACTTAATCCATATTCCCCCAGCAACTCCCCGTCTCTCCCCCTCAAATGATGGTTAATTTGCTAAGCCTTGGTAAAGCAATCCTGGAGACTAGCTCTTTGAACTTGCTCTATTCTACTGTCTCCTATAACATATGCTGATTTGTTTGGTCATTTGAGTGTAACTTATAGGCAGAGATCTTTCCACTTAAAATGATAGTTTTTGCATTCTTGGAGCAGAGATCGCCATGTGAAAACTGCTACCATTTTGAGTTGTGAATTTTTGTTTGTGCTGACTCTTTTGTTAGTCCTTTAGCAAGTTGAGGATATCATCCTAATAAACAGAACCCTGGTATCTTAGTGCATATTTGCTTTCAGAACAGTTTTCATTCAGCAACAAAACAACTTTCAAATTTCTAAATCATAACTTCAAATTTTTTCTCAAAATAAATAACAGTGTTTTCTCTTAAAATATTCATGAATGTTTGGAGTACTGTAGCTGATCAAATCTTAAATATCATATATTAAGAATAAAAGAAAGCAATTTGAGGTGGAAGATGAGTATTTTAAAAATGTAATTGCTGCAATAACTTTCTGCGGAAAAAACCCAGCAAATATAGGAGATTGGAGTTTAACATTTTCATAGACCCATACTGGTTTAAACCATTTTTTCAACTTTTCTTATATTAGTCTCTATAATGTGAGTGTTTTGTTCCGCTGACTTTTTTTGGGAGGGTGGGGTCCGGTTGTGGGGCCTGAACTCTGGGAGTGGACGCTGTCCCTCAGCTCTTCAGCTCAAGGCTAATGCTCTACCACTTGAGCGAAAACGCCAATTCTGGCTTTTTTCTTTTTGCTTATGTGGTGCTGAGGAATCAAACCCAGGGCCTCTAACATGCAAGGCAACCGCTCTACCACTGAGCCACCTTCCCAGCCCCTGTTCTGCTGACTTTTATATGTCTTAGTCTTCAAAAATGTTCTTGAAAGAAACAAAGGAGAATTAGTAAGTTAGCAAGCAATCTCTGTGTGTACAGTCCTTCATGAGTGAGCCAACCAAATCATGAGTTAGTTAAGAATTTAACAGGCACCATTAGAATATTCCATTTATTTACTGACCATTTTCAGCAGTCCTGTGCATTGAACCAAAATAATTTTTTTTTAATTTTATTTGGGAACATACTGTACAGAGGAGTTACAATTACATGGGCAGGATAATGCATACATTTCTTACCAAGCATTGCAGCCTCCTCCTTTGTTTACCCTTCACACCCTTCCCAGCCTCCCCCCTCCCCCCCAATCCCAATCCTTCTCCTTCCCTCCCTTCCCCCTGCCCCCGCCCGCACCGACGTTGTAAAGCTCGTTTTGGACATGACAACTGGTACTTCTCATTGTTGCAACAGGTCCACCTGTATCCTTAAACAAGTGGTTTTCCCCCATCTCCTCCACAAGTTATACTGACATCAAATATAGTGAAAGCAGGGGTTATACTGTGGGGGAGGGACATACAAAGGAACAAAGAGATAATCTTATAAATGCGTTAGAAACACATGCATGAAAGAAAAAAACATTAAAATGCATATCTAAGGGTTCATTTTCCTGACATCACATTATCTGACCTTTTCCGCTTGACTCATACATATACTAGATATTGCAAATAAGGGAAACCATGGGACCTATGTTTCTTTTGGCCTGGCTTTGTAGCATTAGTTAATATGGAAATTTTAACAATCATGTTTGTTATTACTGCCCAATTGCATTATACTCCCATTCGTTTTCCATTTCTACCATGTTCTCACTTCAATTCTGGCCTATTTCTATGCCCTTTATTGTTTCCTTCATCTAAAAGTACCTAAAATTTACATTGAAACTGGAAATAGCAATATAAATAATTTAATGAAGCTTATGATGCATGTTTCAAAATATGTGTTATATCATTTTACAAGTTTTGATGAAAGCCACTTTTCTGTGACCACCTTAATTTTCCTCTCTTTGAAATCTAAGTTCTTAACTTTTCCAACATTTATAAACTATAAGCCCAATAAAAGTTCCATATATTATCTGCTATTCTTCAGTGTGAATATTGATGTGTTGCTCACTTTAGAATGATCAAGACGTCATTGATGTTGATTTTATTTTATCCTCTCAGTGTTTTCTTTCCCTTAAATATTCTGTTCCCAGAATTCAGTTCCTTTAATCAAGAATTTTTTACAAGTAACATTTGAGACAATACCATAGGCAGAGGAGTTATTCACTTTATTGAAATTATTTGATGTTTACTAACATATATTTCAGTACAGGCACAAGCATTTAAAGCTGTTATAGCTTGCCATTGGCAGCATTCTGATAAGCTTGTCAGTGTTTAACAGCTTATTTGGTTTTTGCTTTTTGATGCGTTTTAAAGTCTAATTTTAGGATAGATATATTCAGGTGTGTTCTACAGTATATTTTGCAAAATGCTCTTAGTTTTAAATTGTTGTTTTTGATTAAGGCCCAAATGATGTGACAAAACTTTTATTGTCTTACCATAAAGCCTTCATGACCAACAGGGAAAGTAGATATTGTAAAGATTTTTGTGAATTAAAAAAAATACAAAGTAAAGCAACCAAGTTTAAATAAAAATATATAATTTCACTGTATTGCTATAGTAAATATTATTCTATGTGTATTACCTTTTTAAAAAAAATGAACACTATTTGCCATCTAATTTGAATTAAATACCCCCTTCTTCATCAGAGGGTCATTAACTTAAACGTTATCAACTACACAATATTTTCACAATATATTTGCCATTATTTTGGGGAAAAAAACCCAAAATTTTAGTATTGTCACATAGTAAAACCGAAAACAGTTTAATTCTCTGGAAACTCCTAACTTTTAAAACTGAATAATTGTTAAGAGGACAGAATATATGTGTTCTTCAAAATTATTACAAACACTAAATACTCATTTTCAAATTCTGAACCAGAATTTTGACATTCAAATTTTGAATGTCTCTGGTTCACAGACATACAGAGACATTCAAAACAGTACTTATTTGCATGTTATTTAATTCTGCAATAGCTGCAGTTTCAATGGAGGTTTGAGAAATCAACAGAAAATATAGCCACATTCTGGTAGAGGATAAAACTACGATGTGTAATAATTAATTCCTCAAGAATAAGCTATTATTTCTATGAAAATCAATCCCAAGCTTTTATGCCATAAAGTCATCCTAGCCCAACAATTTCCAACTTGTAAGGTGCACCTTAAAATTCCCGTAATTCTCATCATGAACAGCTTATCACTATTGCAAAAAAATACTACACTTCTGCTAATGTGATGCCCTTCTTAATGTGGAAAGAACACTACACTAAACTTTGCTGCAACATTTTCCCCCCAGTGGTATTTGTGAAATCCGAACACTTGCAAATAATATTTATATTTTTATCTATCATAGATATTCAGGTGGCTAAGACCAGAAGATTATGGTTCAAAGCCCACCCAGGGAGGAAGGCTCATTAGATTCTTATCTCCAATAAACTGCTCAGAAAAATCCAGACAAAAGTGGCACTGAGGTTGAGTGGTAGGGCGCAAGCCTTCAGCAAAAACTGGCTCAGAGAGAGAGGCCAGCTCCAGTGTTCGAGACTGTGGACAAACCAAAAAACAAAAACAAAATAAAAACAAACCGCAACACTGGCATTTTTCTCATTGTATACAGAGGCACGTAATTAAGGAAATTTCTTCCAGTATTACAAACACAGAGATGAACCAAGACTTCACAAAATTATTCTCTTCATACCTTGTTACACCAAAGCCTCAAAAAATTGCTTTTTCTAAATTTATAAATTAATTTCATGCATTTGTTGCCAACTCTGTCTAGATTATTCACAGTATCATTTTATACATGCATTATCTATTAACTAAGTTCTAATTATACCTCGCTTGAAAGAATATTTTAAGCAAATAGAATGCCAGAATCATTTGGGAATTTGTCAATTAAACCCTCTACTTAAAAATAATTTTGTAGTATCCTATAGAATACAAAATTACAAACAAAGACAAAATATTTATTTTAAGTCTAAATTCTAATTTAGCAAGGTCTACAAAGTACTACATTAGATGAACTTTGCTATTTCTCTAGGCTTAAATTTTGTAATCCTTCATCATTTGTTTGGAATCCAACAGAAGGATGCTTACTTTTTCAAAGTTTTCATTGTGAATCATGAGCCATTTTGCATCTAGGAATGTTCTGTAATGAAGAGAGCATTAAGAACACAACTGAGGATTATAAAGGACTTGCGTTTCAATAGGAAATGACTTCTCAAAACATACTGACAAAAATTAGCCCAAACTTCCAACTGTGTATCCCTTTCTTTTTGTTTGGTGTTTCATGGAGATAAAATTATACTATCTGGCTCAGGGAAGGTATCGCTATGTAATTATAATCTCTAATCTCGTGTCTTAGTCTGAGTGCTAGAATTCCAGGATTGTATCACATTGCTTTGTCATAGTTTGTTGGTTTATTTAATTTACAGACTAGCAATTCTGAACTTCTCTGACTGCTCAAACTGTTTATGTACTATTTTCAAAGATGTGCTAACATTTAACACAGGATATGAACATGTTCAGATGCACATGCAGGGGTCTCTGATTCATTCTTTCATGGATCCAATCCCTTTAATAATGATTACTTGACCTTCTTACTATCTCTGGTTCCTACCTATGTAATATTCTCAAGCTTTTTGAAGAAATTTCATTTGAGGACTTTTTAATATTAACAATTATCATTGATCTAGTTTTACTCAGGATATATTTTATATTTTTTAACTTTTCTACACATTCCGAGAGTTGTTTTATTTGTGTAGGTTTGTTTGCATATATAAGTGCCTCTGTGTGTATGTGTATGTTTGTAAGTATATATGCAAAAGCCTCAACAACCTTATTCAGCAATCTTGCTCATGACTAGTATTCTATCACTTGAGCTCACGCCTATAATTCTAGCTACTCAGGAGGTTGAGATCTGAGGATTGCAATTCAAATCTAGCATGAGTAGGAAAGAAAGGTTCAGAGGCACTTATCTCCAATTAACCACCAGAAAACTGGAAGTGGCGCTGTGTGTCAAGTGGTAGAGCACTAGCCTTGAGCTGAAGAGCAGAGAGACATTGCCCATGCCCACAGTTCAAGCCCTGCCACGACCATCAAAAAGAAAGAAAGAAAGAAAGAAAGAAAGAAAGAAAGAAAGAAAGAAAGAAAGAAAGAAAGAAAGAAAGAAAGAAGGAAGGAAGGAAGGAAGGAAAGAAAGAAAGAAAGAAAGAAAGGAAGAAAGAAAGAAAGAAAGAAAGAAAGAAAGAAAGAAAGAAAGAAAGAAAGAAAGAAAGAAAGAAAGAAGGAAAGAGAAATGAGATCTTAGCCATTAGTTCATTGCTAGTATAATTCCCTCACTCTCAACATGGACTTTTTTTTCTAGATAAGTACATGCTCTTATATCTAACTTGCTTTGAACCAGAACTATTCTTCCATTCTAAATTTTACAAATTTGCGTGATTAGCAACCATGATTTAGAGTTAGAAGATGGAAGAGAGTGGCCTCATCCTTCATGTTTCACTTAGTATTAATGCTTTCTGTATGTCACTCCCATAGATCTACATATTGGCATTGGCTTTATTGTTTCAAAGTTGTCTTATTTGCAGAGTTTTCTGTAGTATATTGAACCAATATACTTAAACACAGAACTTTTCTTTCTCCTATTATTCCTATTGTTTCTTCTACTGTTAACTTATGTACACTTGGGAAATAATGCACAACACACACACTCACAAAAAAAAAATTCTGAGAATCTTCTTCCCGGTTAAATTTAAGTTACAGAGAACTTATGAAATTTGAACTTAATGTACTCTTGGATAATGGTTTCTTTCATGTTTTTATTGTAAAAATAGTGTAGAGGGCTTAGAGTAAGGTAATGAGTACATTTCCTTTTGAGCATTGTTACATTCTCTTTTGTTTTTCCTGTGGCATCCCTTCCATCCCCATCTACCCAAATCCCCCCTCCCCTCCCCAAGTTGTAAAGTTCATCTTCTACAAAGTGTCTTGTTCATCTCATTGTTACAATAGGCCATCCTGTATCTTTCTTTCATCATTTTGTTATTTCCCTTCCCCTCCCCACATTAGAAAAATGTATATACAAGATGCAAGATGAAAACAGGGGTTATACCATGGGGGAAGAACATAGAAGACAAACCAAAAATCACATAGTACATTTTAGATACATTAAAAACTAGAGCAAGTAAAATACAGTAATTTGTGTCCATATCTTGGGGTTCATTTCACTTAACATCATCTTATATGGCCATATGTACATGGATAATGTTTTTATAAGCCATTTAAATTCCCTATTTTGTCTTTGCTAAGTTGTCGCTGAAACACGTGTCACCTCATGTCCAAAGATGACTTTGTGCTATTTCAATGAAGCCAAAAAACATTCATTTTTAACTCGAGCAGCGCCATAGATTGTTACTGGAAATAAGTGGAAGGAACTGTTACTGCAAGTGGAAACTGATCCCAAGAGAGGAATTGAACATGGAGAAATGACAAAATTCAAGTTAATTTATGTGTTCCTTTTTACTGAACAAGGAAAGAATCCATGTCTTGAAGGAAACTGTCCCTGACTTGTTCGATTGTGTTATTTACTCATATAAAACATGTCTGTAAAATTATAGTTGAGAGTTTAACAAAAAACAATGTGCCATTTGAAGGCCAGCATAGGAAAAAAGGAAATAACTTAGTTTAAAAAGTTTTCTGCTGGGAAGGTGGCTCAGTGGTAGAACGCTTGCCTTGCATGCCTGAGGCCCTGGGTTGGATTCCTCAGCACCACATAAGCAAAAAAAGAAAAAAAACGGAAGTGGCGCTGTGGCTCAAGTGGTAGAGCACTAGCCTTGAGCTGAAGAGTTGAGGGACAGTGTCCAGGCCCAGAGTTCAGGCCCCACAACCGGACCAAAAAAAAAAAAGTGTTCAGCTGTAAAGAAATAAAGACATGGACGTTTTAAAGTGACTTATGCATGGATATTTCCTTCCTGAGATGATTTTCCTGTTGCAGGAGTCAGTTAACCATTCCTCTAGTCTGGGCCTGAGTTCTCCATCCCAATAAGGATTCCAAAAAGGCAGGATCCAGTGAGTATGATCAGCAAAATAAGTCTCTTCTCAAACCAATGCTTTAAGGATGGTCCCAAAGAAATATGTGCGTTTTTTTGCTTGTTTATTTGTTTGTTTGTTTGTTTAGTTTGTGCTTCTTCTGGGGTTTGAACTTAGATGCTGGACCATGTCCCTGAACAATTGTCTTCCTTGTCCAACTTTCCCCAAAGCTAGTACTCCATTGCTTGAGCCAAAACTCCACTTTTGGCTTTTTTTGTGTTTAATTACAGATAAGAATTTGAGAGACTCTCCTGTCTGGGTTTACTTTGAAATGAGAAAGTAAAAAAGCCAAGTGACATAAGATTTCTGTTTGAACCAAAAAATACTAGAAGAAGTTTATTATAAAGCTAATAATTGACAATTTTTAAAAGAAGAAAATATGTCCAGCAAAGAAACCATAACTTCAATAACTCAGCAAAAGTAGGTACACCAAATCATTTTGGAATTATTTTTTCTTCTTGGGAAGATAACTATTGACTTCGTAGTTCCTTTTGGGGAAACTTAAAGTCATATTTACATTTTTTTTGTTCGCCATGGGGCTTGAACTCTGATCCTGGGCCCTGTCCCTCAACTCTTCAGCTCCAGCTGAGCACTCTACCACTTTAGGTACAGCACCACTTCCAGGTTTCTGGTGATTAACAGAAGATAAGAGTCTCATGAACTTTCTGGACCAGGGAGTTATTCCTTCTCTTCAGTCACAACTGTTAATTAGCCTCTGAATTTTTGGTGCCATGACGGAGCAAAAAGATTTCAAATCTTACTTACACTACCTGTCTCATTGTGATTAGCACTGACCACTGAAATGCCTGGAAGCCTTCAATTTCCAGTATTAATCTTCACTTGATATCTAAGCACATTCCTTGCATTAATTGCCATGACCTATTGACAAAACATTTTTTTCAACACTGTATTCTAATATGGGTAAATTACATGAATTAAGGACTATTGTCAGGTATCAGTATGAAAGGAGCAATTATATTTTCCAAGTACGGCTTCTTTATTTTGCATTTACTAACTGTCTTTTTTGCAAGTCCTGGCACTTGAACTGAGGGCCAGGAAACTGTTCCTGAGGAGTTTTTTGTTTTGTTTTGTTTTGCTCAAGGCTAGCACTCTACCACGTGAGGCACAACACTACTTCCAGTGTTTCTTTTTCTGTTTATTTGGTACTGAGGAATTGATTCCAGAGATTCATGCATGCTAGGCAATAACTGTACCATGAAGCCACATTCCCAGAGACTTAATGACTTTCTTAAGATAGCATTAATTTTTCATTCCGTTACTATGTATTATAATTTAATCCAGGTGGTAGAAAAGGAAGTGGAAAACATTACTAAGTCCAATAAGGCTGACATTCCTGTCACATCACTAAGCAAGTACAGTGTTAAGACCTGCAGGACTCATAGGGCGGTTACATGTGACATTATTATGTAAAACACCATTAATAGTCATCTCCAACATCCGTAACATTCTGCTTCCACTTTCAAGGTCAAGAGCCAAATATCTAAGCCATTTTATTGATTGTTTCTCCTAGGAAGGAAGAATGAGGGTGTGGAAGGAGATGGTGGGAAAATATGTATATTGGCTTCCTGCCCACATTTTTTGGATTTTTAAAAAGTGCTACTGATGAACGCCCATTTACATCTAATTGACTATACTAACTGCACAAGATGCAGATAAATGAATGCATTTATTCTGGTGGATAGTCATATATATTAACAAAATCCATTTCTAAAAAAAAAAGTACTAGGTAAGAAAGTATAAATTATTGACTATAAAATGGTTTCTTTTCTTAGCAGAACAAAATGTAGTATTGAAATTTTTACTCCAGCTATCTATGAGATTTTATGCTGTCTCAGTATCAAAATGTTCTCTAATTCCTGTAACATCCAAGCATTAAAGAATGATTTGAACATCTGAGTAGTTTTAGAAACAAAGGTAGATAATAGCCTCCTTCTTGCAGAGACATGTGATAGAAAGTATGATTGACTGTATTATAGTTCTCATTTTTCCCTCTTTATCTCAAGTGTTGCATATTTTGGTATATTACTCTATATCCTGCATCAGCTCCCTGTAAGTGAGATTTAACTCTACTCTGCAATGTCGATTGGTCATGTGACTTACATTAGTTTACAAAAATGAACGAGAAGTGGCGACAGATTTCTATGCAATTCTCCCTGTCTAACAGCTGACAGCTGACTTGTTTTCTCTTAGCTATAAAAATAGCATATTTCCAGAGGGAATCTGCTTCCAACTTATATACTGGAAGAACATGGCATGTGAAATTGAGGCAAAATTCAAAAATAGCCACATACATATAACACAACAAGAATTAAGCTAATATTAGAATGTGATACTAAGATGTTAGTTTCTTACCATCCTTGTATGCCTTTATGATAGTTGACTGTATCACACCAGAATTTAACAAATACTAAACGAAAACTAAACAAATAGAAACTTTTCCTGTTTGATGATACTACATTTTTTATAAAGAAGCATTCTACATGAGATCACTTATGGGGTTATCTTTTTTATATGTGGGTTTAATCACTCTAGAGCACTGTATCTAATATCCACAATCATTATCCATACCTTGTGATTGAGATGAGGAAGAACAAACTATCTAGATTTCCTTTTATTTATTTATTTATTTTATTTGTGAACATACTGTACAGAGGGGTTACAATTACATGGGCAGGATAATGCGTACATTTCTTACCAAGCATTGCAGCCTCCTCCTTTGTTTAGCCTTCACATCCCTTCCCAGCCTCCCTCCTCCCCCCCAGTCCCAATCTTTCTCCCACCCCACCCCCCCACCCCCGCATCGACGTTGTAAAGCTCGTTTTGGACATGACAACTTGTACTTCTCATTGTTGCAACAGGTCCACCTGTATCCTTAAACGACTTGTTTTTCCCCATCTCCTCCACAAGTTATACTGACATCAAATACTTCCTGGATTTTTCCTTCTCTTTTCCTCTTTTCTTTTTCTAGTGTGAATTCTCATACTTTCTCCAAATTCTCCTATTAATAAAGGAAGAATGCCACATTGTGGATACCAAGCAAAAGGCTTCAAATCAAGAATTTCATTCTTGGGAGAATTCCGGGAAAATGGCGGAGGAGAAGCTGGAGGCAAAACAAGCTCTTGCATAGAAAGCAGTTTTAGAGTTCCAGTGAACAGTCCTAAGCCAGAGAATCACACCAAGTGTGCAATCACAGAACAGAGAGATAGGCCAGAGAGGGAAAATCCAGGCAAGGAGACAGACCTGAGCGGCAGCGGCTGTACTGATATACCTCAAACAGAGAGAGTCCGGGACGAAAGAGCCAGATGCGGCGGTCAAGCAGATTCTACTCAACACCAGCAAGAACCAACAAGGAGCGGACATCTTCATACTACAGTTCGCAGACCAGAGATGACCCAAGAACCAAGACTCGGCTTGAGTAGAAGCCTGACGTCCTCACTCCTTCTCAGGGAGCAGAGAAGGGAAGGCCACCCCTCCCTCCCCCAGTACCAGAGATCTCCAGCTTGGATACGAACAAAGCTCGGTGGAGCTGCTAGCTCAAACTCAGGCCTTGGAATAAAACTAGGGTCATTTAGCAAGTTACAAGAACTTAATGGCTTGACCTGCCAGACTCAGCTCCACCCAGGGAAAAGTCACCCAGTTCGGGCGTCAGCACTAGGAGTGACTTTCTTCATCAGGTAATCAGAGGCAGAGGCTGCCCCTCCCTTTAGCAGCCTCAACAATCAACTGAAATTCAGTAAACAGAAAACCTGAGAGTGGCTCCAGGCTGGGCACTGTGAGTTTCTTACAAACTAGCCCCCGGGAAAAGCTACTGTTTGCTGAAAGGCCTCAAATCTACCCAGAACCTAGCCTCATCACAGCATCTCCAAACTTGAGGAAAAAGCCATCTCCCTCTTTTGTGATACTCAAAGCACACCCGCTTCCCATTGAACTATCTTGGGAGGAGGATCGAAAAATCCTGGGTAAAGCAGAGCATTTTTCTGCCTGTCCAAACAAACTGACTTAAGATACCAACCAAGCCACAGGACCACAAGCAGACCAGAGACTTCAACCAGAGGCTGATTACAGACACAAGGGAGATGCAGGATTTTTCCCAACCGTCCCCAAAAAATCAAAACACTCTTTATTTCCTCTTCTTATTTTTTTATTCCTTTTACAAAAAAAAAAACTTTCTTTTCTAAAAATTTTTTAAATTTTTAATTTTTACCTTTTTTTTGAAAAAAATTGTTTTCTAGTAACTTTTTTACCCCTTATAATATTTATTTTAGGGATACATGCTTGTGTGCATTTTTCTTTTTTTTTTTTTCTCTTTTAAAAAAAATTTTTCTTTTTGTTTTTTGCTTAGCTCGACTGAATTCTGATCTTTTTTTTCTTTCTTTGTTATCGTTCTCACCTTTTCCTCTCTTTTCTGCTTCTTTATGGGACTTAATTGTTGTTCTGCACATTCTCAGATAAACCCATAGTTGATTATTAGACCCTATCCCCCATTGTGTACACACTTAATCCACAAATTTATTACTCAATTCAAAACTTCTGAGACTTAAATTCCTTAATAGCAGTATTACCTCTTTATACCTATATATTATTTTAAGTATTTTTATTTTTAAGTTTTTCACATCTCCTTTATATCCCTCTCCTTCTCTCATTATATTCACGTTCTTTGAATAGATTTTTCTTGAATCTGCATATGATTTATTTTTATTTTTCTATTTTTTCTGGTGTCTTTTTTTCGCTTTCTCTTTCTTCTTGTTTTCTCTCTCTCTACTTTCATCCTATCTAACCTATTTCCTGCTTTGAGACTAGGACTAAGTTAAGTTATCTCTCCCGGTACCTGCCCACATCACTTTATTCCTATTTTTTACCAACATTTCTCCCTAACTCTAATAATTTCTGGTTTACCAAATTCTTCTTTGTGGTTCGTAGCCCACTAATATATAGTTGTTTGATGTTGAATAGAGGTATCTATTGAACTAGTTTGTATCTGCAGACTATTGACTGTGCAAATTCAGACTTGGGTTGATGCTTGCCTTAAGTTAGTGTTCTAGCACAAAACTGGTGTTACTTTCATCCCAAATGGGGAGAGTAAGCCGGAAAGTCACAAGAAAAATGGCAAGTCAGGGTAACTCCAATCCGACTCATGATTATCAGGGGACAGAACACATAATGAATAATCCAGAGGAGAGTTCTAAAATAGGTCTACAAACACTGCTGACAAACATGATAAATGAAAATATTGAAAATATACAAAGAACTCTGTATGAGCGTGATAGGGAGAGAGAGGAGGCAATCAAAAGGTTTATACAGGAATATCATGAGCGTGAGGAAGCTACTCAATAACTGATACAGGATTTGCTTGAGCACCTTGAGAATACTGAAAGAGAAAGGCAGGAATGGCATGAACAGGCTGAGAACACTCAAAGAGAACTAGGGAAGCTAAGCAAAGAGCAATACAGGAACTGAGAGAGCATGATGAGAATACACAAAGATCACTAAAGGCATTCATGGCATCCATTAAAAAAGAGCTGAAGGAAGTCAGGGAAACCACAAAGGAATCCTGAATGGAACCCAAAAGAAGGAATGGGAGTCCAATGAAATCATAACCAATAAACTAAGTGATTTGAGAATAAACATTGAACACCAAATTAAGGAAGTAAAGAAGTCCATACAAGATCCATACAAGATTACAGAGAAATAATATACAACCATCCAAGACAAGTCCAAGAAATATGATAGATCTATCCAACACTTGGAAGACACCATTAGAAGGCCTAATCTAAGGATAATGGGTGTACAGGAGCACCTAGAAACAGAAGTTAATGGTCTAGGAAATTTGTTTAACAGGATCCTAGCAGAGAACTTCCCAAACATGAAAAAAGATAGACCGATTCAGATACAAGAAGCTTTTAGAACTCCAAATAGACCAGATCCGAATAGGACATCCCACCATCACATTATAATCCACACAGGATCAACTCAGACCAAGGAAAAGATCCTTAAAGCTGTCAAGGAGGAAAGATTAATGACCTATAAAGGGAAACCAATTATAATCACCTCAGATTTCTCAGCAGAGACAATCAAAGCAAGAAGAGCCTGGAATGATGTATGCTAAGCCCTAAAAAAAAAAAAGAAAAAACAAAAAAAAAAACAACAAAAAAAAACTACTATCAACAAAGAATACTGTACCCATCTAAACTCTCCTTCATAACTGAAGGCCAAATAAAAACCTTCCATAGCAAAGAGAAATTGAAACAATACATCGCCACCAAAATAGCCCAAGATGTCCTACACATAGAAAACCAACAAGATCACAATAAAGGCCAAGAAACTGCACCTAACTGAGAATCCAAGAACCATAGGAAGGACCCAGTGTTCACAACCCTCAAGAAGGCAGATAACATGGTAGGAACTCCCAAATACCTCTCAGACCTATCTCTTAACATACACAAACTTAACTCTCCAATTAAGCGACATAGACTATCTAGTTGGATTAAAAAACAAGATCCTTCTATCTGCTGGTTCAGCAGTCACATCTTGCCTGTAAAAACATGCACATTTTCAATGTTAAAGGCTGGAACAAAATCTACCAAGCAAACGGCCCCCATAAACAGGCAGGAGTTGCAATACTAATATCAGATAAAATAGACTTCAAGTTAAAATTCGTGAGAAGAGATAAAGAAGGTCGCTACATACTAATTAAGGGATCTCTCCTTCAGGAGGATATTAAAATTCTAAATATCTATTCGCCAAACAATGGAACACCCAAATTTATCCAAGAAACAATACTTTCCCTCACATCCCACATAGATCCCAAGACATTAATTGTTGGGGATTTTAACACACCACTCTCCCCAACAGATAGATCAACTCAGCAAAAACTCAACAGAGAAACTGCAGATCAAAACAGCTGCATAGATCAACTAGCTTTAACAGACATCTACCGAATATTTCACCCAGCAGCATCAAAGTACACGTTCTTCTCAGCAGCACATGGAACATTTTCTAAAATAGACCACATTTTAGGCCACAAAGCAAACTTGTCCAAATTCAGAAACATTGAAGTTATACCTTGCATTCTCTCTGACCACGAGGGAATAAAATTAGAACTCAACACCAAAAGCCTCCAAAGAATGTAAAGTAACACATGGAGGCTGAACAACACACTGCTGAATCACCAGTGGGTCATGGAAGAGATTAGAAAGAAAATTCAAATGTTCATGCTATTCAACAAAAATGAGCACACAAATTACCAGCTCCTCTGGGACAGAGCAAAGGCAGTACTCAGAGGCAAGTTTATACCTCTGAGATCCTACATCAACAAATTGGAGAGATCTGAAACCAACAAATTAATGTGACATCTGAACCTCTTTGAAAAAGAGCAGCAAGATAAACCCCAATCCAGTAGATGGAAAGAAATAATTAAAATTAAATCAGAATTAAATGAATTAGATTCCAAAAAAACTATAGAAAGAATCAACAAAACAAAGTGTTGGTTCTTCGAAAAAATTAACAAAATTGACAGACCCTTAGCAAACCTTATCAGAAAAAGAAGAGAATACACACAAATTAATAAACTCAGAGATGAGAATGGAATCATCACCACGCAAACAACCAAGATTCAGAACATTACAAGGGAATACTTCTCAAAACTTTATGCTTAAAAGTTTGAGAACTTGACAGAAATGGACCTTTTCCTAGCAAATATTGACATGCCAAAACTAAACCAAGATGAGTTAAACCAGCATAACAGGCCTATATCATGCATTGAAATAGAAACAGCAGTAAGAGACCTCTAAGCTAAGAAAAGTCCAGGACCAGATGCTTTTACAGCGGAATTCTACAAGGCCTTCTAAACAGAAGTCACACCAATATTCCTCTAACTTTTCAATGAAATTGAAAGAGAAAGTTCACTACCGAACATATTCTATGAAGCCATCATAATCTTCATCCCAAAACCAGCCAGGGATTCATCAAAGAAAGAGAACTATAGACCCATCTCTTTAATGAACATTGATGCAAAACTTCTCAACAAAATTTTGGCCAAACGACTTCAACAATTCATCCAAAAAATCATACACCATGATCAAACAAGATTCATTTCAGTGATGCGAATCTGGTTCAATATACGCAAATCAATTAATATTGTTCATCACATCAACAGGAGCAAGAATAAGAAACACATGATGATGATCTCAATAGATGCAGAAAAAGCATTTGACAAAATCCAACATCCCTTTATGATTAAGGTTTTGGAAAAATTAGGAATCCATGGAACATTCCTCAATTCAATAAAGGCTGTATATGACAAACCTACAGCCAGCATTATACTCAATGGTGAAAAACTAAAGCCATTTCACCTTACCTCAGGTACAAGACAAGGATGTCCACTCACTCCACTTCTCTTCAGTCTAGTATTAGAATGCCCTGCTACAGCAATAAGACAAGATGCAAACATAAAAGTGATCCTAATAGGGAAAGAAGAAATAAAACTCTCCCTCTTTGCAGATGACATGATCCTGTATTTAAAGAATCCCATAGACTCCACTCCCAAATTACTCAAGCTGATTCAAAAATTTGGCAAAGTAGCAGGGTATAATATTACCCCTCAAAAATCAATGGCTTTTCTCTATGCCAACAATGAGAAAAGTGTCGCTGAAATTAGGAAAGCAACTCCATTTGTAATAGCCGCACAAAAAATTAAATACCTAGGAATTAACCAAAGAATTGAAAGACCTCTATAATGAAAACTTTAAAATCTTGAAACAGGAAATCAGCACAGAACTTAGAAAATGGCAAAACCTGCCAATGCTCCTGGATTGGCAAGATTAACATCGTGAAAATGGCAATACTTCCTAAGTCCATCTACAAATTCAATGCAATACCTATCAAAATACCAACCTCATTCTTCACTGAAATAGAAGATGCAATCCAAAAATTCATATGGAACAATAAAAGACCCCGAATAGCAAAAATGCTCCTCAACGGAGAGAACACTGCTGGAGGAATATTAATACCAAATTTCAAACTCTAGTATAAAGTCATTGTAATCAAATCCGCTTAGTTCTGGCATAAGGACAAACCTCAGGACCAATGGAATTGAATTGAAAACCCAGAAATGAACCTACAGGCATATAGCCAAATAATCTTCGATATGGGATCTAAAATAATAGAATGGAAGAAAGACAGCCTTTTCAGTAAATGGTGCTTTCAAATTTGGTTAACTACTTGTAGAAAACTAAAGCTAGATCCTTATATATCACCCTGCACCAGAATCAACTCCAAATTGATCAAAGACCTCAGAGTCAAAGCAGACACTCTGAAAACATTACAGGATGGAATAGGAGAAACCCTAGGCTTCGTCGGCTCAGGCCGAAATTTTCTTAATAGAGACCCAGAAACCCAACAAAGCAAAGAAAGGTTGGACAAATGGGATTGCATGAAGTTGCAGAGCTTCTACATGGCAAAGGACATAGCTAGCAAGATCGATAGAAAGCCCACAGATTGGGAAAAGATCCTCACTAGTCATACAACGGACAAGGGTCTCATATCTAAAATATACTTGGAGCTCAAAAAATTAAACCCCTCAACAACAAATCCTCAAAGAAACAACTGCCCAATAAATAAGTGGGCTAGGACTTTCTTGCCCTGCCTGGTTTTGAACTGTGATCCTCAGATCTCAGCTTTCTGAGTAGCTAGGATTACAGGTGGGCTCTTTCATTAAAATTTTTTTTTTTTGAGTTCCGGGAAGATGGCGGAGGAGAAGCTGGAATCTGAACAAGCACTCGCATAGAAAGTAGTTTTAGAATTCCAGTGAAGAGTCCTAAGCCAGAGAATCACACCAAGTGTGCCATCACAGGACAGAGAGTTAGACAAGAGAGGGGAAGCCAAGGAGAGTTATACAAGAGAGGGGAAGCCATCAGCTGCTGCTCCGGCGGCGGGGTCGCGGCAGCGACCACCGCCGCGGAGTCATACCTGAGACACAGAGAGTCGGGGACGAAGGAGCCAGACGCAGCGGACGAGCGGATTCTACTCAACACCAACAAGAACCGACAAGAAGCGAACATCTTCATCCTGCTGTTTGCAGACCAGAGACGACTCAGGATCCAAGACTCGGCGTGAGTACAAGCCCGACATCCTCACTCCTCAGGGAGCAGAGGAGGGAAGGCCACCCCTCCCCCCCCAGCACCGGTGATCTCCATCTTGGATACCGACAAAGCTCGGAGGAGCTGCTAGCTCCAGCTCAGGCCTTGGAATAAAATGAGTCATTTAGCAGGTCACAAGAACTTAACGGCGAAGTGACCTGCCAGACTCAGCTCCATCCAGGGAAAAGTCACCCAGCTCAGGCGCCAGCCATCGGAGTGCCTTGCCTCACTGGGTAACCAGACCCAGAGGCAGCCCCTCCCTCTAGCAGCCACCACAATCAATTGAAAAACAGAAACCCTGAGAATGGCTCCAGGCTGGGCGCTGTGAGCTTTATCACAAAATAGCCCCAGGGAAAAGCTACTGTTTGTTGAAAGGCCTCAACTGTACCCAGAACCTAGCCTCATCACCACATCCCCCTCTTTTGTGACTCTCAAAGCAGACCACCCTCCCAGAAAACTAACCTGGGAGGGGGATCTCAAAATCTTGGGTAAAGTAGAGCATTTTTCTGCCTCTTCCAACCAACCGACTTAAGAAACCAATCAAGCCACAGGACCTCAAGCTGACCAGAGACTCCAACAAGAGACTGGTTGCAGACAAAAGGGAGATACAGGATTCTTCCCACTCCTCCCCCCCAAAAAAAAAAAATCAAAAGACTTTTTTTTCTTTCTTCTTCTTCTTCTTCTTCTTTTCTTTTTTTTTGCTTGTTTTTTGTTTTTTGTTACCATATATATATATATATATATATATATATATATATATATATATATATATATATATATATAATTTTTTTCCCTTCTAAAACTTTTATTAATCTTTCATTTTTGCCTCTTCTGAAAAAATAATTGTTTTCCAGTAACTTTTTTTTTTCTCATCTTATAATTTTTATTTTAGGAATACGTGAATGAGAGTTTTCCTTTCTTTTCTTGTCTTCTTTCTCTTTTTCTTTCTTTCTTAATTATCTTTTTGTTTTTTATCCAGCTCTACTGAACTTCTGATCTTTTCTTCTCCCTTTCCCATCCTTAAAGATTTTCACATCTCCTCTATGTCCCTCCCCTTCTCTGAACATATTCACATTCCTCTCTAAATAGATGGTCTTTTAACCTCTATAATAACATTAATTTTTACATTTCTATTCTTTTTCTGGTCTCTCTTTATTCCCCTTTCCGTCTCTTCTTTTTCTCTCTCTCTCTCTACTTGCATCCTACCCAACCCATTTCCTGCACTGTGATTAGGACATAGTTAACTCTCACTGTGCCTCCCCACACCAATCTATTCCCATTTTTTACCCACATCTCTCCCTAATCCTAATAATTTCTGGTTTTCCAAATTCTTTTCTGCGGTTCGAAGTCCTTTAATATAGTCGTTTGATGTTGAATAGATGTATCTGTTGAACTAGATTGTATCTGTAGACTATTGACGGTACAAATGCAAACTTTGGTTGATGGTTGCCTTAAGATAGTGTTCTAGCACAAAACTGGTGCAATCTTTATCTCAAATGGGCCTAGTAAGCCGGAAAAACACAAGAAAAATGGCAAATTCGGGTATCTCAATTCCCAACCTTGATAATCAGGGATTAGAACAGATAAAGAATAATCCAGAGGAGAGTTCCCAAATAGCTCTACAAACACTAATAGCAAACATGATAAATGAGAAGTTTGACAATGTACAAAGGACTCTGTATGAGCGTGATAGGGAGAGAGAGGAGGCATCCCAGAAGTTTATACAGGAATATCATAAGCGTGAGGAAGCTTCTCAAAAACTGATACAGGATTTGCGTGAACAACTTGAGAATACTCAAAGAGAAAGAGAGGAATGGAGTGAGCAGGCAGAGAACACTCAAAGAGAACTGCAGGAATCCCACAGAAGGGAGGAAACTAATCAAAGAGTAATTCACGAATTAAGAGACCAGGTAGAGAATACACAAAGATCACTAAAGGCATTCATGGAATCCATTAACAAAGAGCTGAAGGAAGTCAGGGAGACCACAAAGGGAATGCTGAATGGAACCCAACAGAAGGAATGGGAGTCCAAAGAAACCATAACCAAATCAACTAAGTGATTTGAGAACAAACACTGAACACCAAATTAAGGAAGTAAAGAAATTCATACAAGACCTAAAACAGAGCTTCAACAAAGAACTTGAAGCCATCAAAGCTGACCAATTAGAAGGAAAAGAGATAAAAAACAAAGTAGAGAGTCTTGACAGCAGGTTAGACCATGCAGAAGATCGAATCTCAGGGATTGAAGACAGCCTAGATATTATAGAGAAAGAACATTCAACCATCCAAGACAAGTCCAAGAAATATGATAGGTCTATCCAACACCTGGAAGACACCATCAGAAGGACCAATCTAAGGATAATGGGTGTAGAGGAGCACCTAGAAACAGAAGTTAATGGTCTAGGAAATTTGTTTAACAGGCTCCTAGCAGAGAACTCCCCAAACATACAAAAAGATAGGCCTTTTCAGATACAAGAAGCTTTTAGAACCCCAAACAGATCAGACCAGAATAGGACATCCCACTGTCACATTATAATCCACACAGGATCAACCCAGACCAAGGAAAATATCCTTAAAGCTGTCAAGGAGAAAAGGTTAATCACCTATAAAGGGAAACCAATTAGAATTACCTCAGATTTCTCAGTAGAGACAATCAAAGCAAGAAGAGCCTGGAATGACGTATGCCATGCCCTAAAAACAAACAACTATCAACCAAGAATACTGTACCCAGCTAAACTCTCCTTCATAACTGAAGGCCAAATAAAAACCTTCCATAGCAAAGAAAAATTGAAACAATACATCTCCACCAAACCAGCCCTACAAAACATTCTTAAAGATGTCCTACACATAGAAAACCAACAAGAACGCAACAAAGGCCAAGAAACTGCACTCAAACTGAGAATCCAAGAACCTTAGGAAGAACCCAGTTTTCACAGCCCCCAAGAAGGTGGATAACATGGCAGGAACTCCCAAATACCTCTCAGTCCTATCTCCTAACGTTAACGGACTGAACTCTCCAATTAAGCGACATAGACTGCCTAATTGGATTAAAAAACAAGACCCTTCTATCTGCTGCCTGCAGGAGTCACATCTTGCCCGTAAAAACAAACATATTTTCAAGGTTAAAGGCTGCAACAAAATCTACCAAGCAAACGGCCCTTATAAACAGGCGGGAGTTGCAATCCTAATATCAGATAAAATAGACTTCAAATTAAAATTCGTGAGAAGAGATAAAGAAGGTCGCTACATACTAATTAAAGGATCTCTCCTTCAGGAGGATATTACAATTCTAAATATCTATTCGCCAAACCATGGAGCACCCAAATTTATCCAAGAAACACTACTTTCCCTCAAATCCCATATAGATCCAAAGACATTAATTGTTGGGGATTTTAACACACCACTCTCCCCACTAGATAGATCAACTCGGCAAAAACTCAACAGAGAAACCGCAGATCTAAACAGCTGCATAGATCAACTAGACTTAACAGACATATACCGAACATTTCACCCAGCAGCATCAGAATACACGTTCTTCTCAGCAGCACATGGAACGTTTTCTAAAATAGATCACATTTTAGGCCACAAAGCAAACTTGTCTAAATTAAAAAACATTGAAGTTATACCTTGCATTCTCTCTGAGCACAAGGGAATAAAATTAGAACTCAACACCAAAAGCCACCAAAGAAAGTCCGGTATCACATGGAGGCTGAACAACACACTGCTGAACCATGAGTGGGTCATGGAAGATATTAGAAAGGAAATTCAAATGTTCATGCTATTCAACAAAAATGAACACACAAATTACCAGCTCCTCTGGGACACAGCAAAGGCAGTACTCAGAGGCAAGTTTATAGCTCTGAGCTCCTACATCAACAAATTGGATAGATCGGAAACTAGCAATTTAATGACACATCTAAACCTCTTTGAAAAAGAGCAGCAAGATAAACCCCAATCCAGTAGACGGAAAGAAATAATCAAAATTAAATCAGAATTAAATGAATTAGAATCCAAAAAAACTATAGAAAGAATCAACAAAACAAAGAGTTGGTTCTTCGAAAAAATTAACAAAATTGACAGATCCTTAGCAAACCTTATCAGAAAAAGGAGAGAACACACCCAAATTAATAAACTCAGAGATGAGAATGGAAACATCACCACGGAAACAACCAAGATTCAGAACATTATAAGGGAATACTTCTCAAAACTTTATGCTAATAAGTTTGAGAACTTGACAGAAATGGACCTTTTCCTAGTAAAAATTGACATGCCAAAACTAAACCAAGATGAGTTAAACCAGCTTAACAGGCCCATATCAAGCATTGAAATAGAAACAGCAATAAGAGACCTCCCAGCTAAGAAAAGTCCAGGACCAGATGGTTTTACAGCGGAAATTTACAAGGCCTTCAGAGCAGAGCTCACACCAATACTCCTCCAACTCTTCAATGAAATTGAAAGAGATAGCTCACTACCGAACATATTCTATGAAGCCATCATAACCCTCATCCCAAAACCAGGCAGGGACTCATCAAAGAAAGAGAACTATAGACTCATTTCTTTGATGAACATTGATACAAAACTTCTCAACAAAATTTTGGCCAAACGACTTCAACAATTCATCCAAAAAATCATACACCATGATCAAACAGGATTCATTTCAGGGATGCAAAGCTGGTTCAATATATGCAAATCAATTAATATTATTCATCACATCAACAGGAGCAAGAATAAGAACCACATGGTTATCTCAATAGATGCAGAAAAAGCATTTGACAAGATCCAACACCCCTTTATGATGAAGGTTCTGGAAAAATTAGGAATCCATGGAACATTCCTCAATACAATAAAGGCTGTATATGACAAACCTACAGCCAGCATTATACTCAATGGTGAAAAACTAAAGCCATTTCCTCTTAACTCAGGAACAAGACAAGGATGCCCACTCTCTCCACTTCTCTTCAATCTAGTATTAGAATGCCTAGCTACAGCAATAAGACAAGATGCAGACATAAAGGGGATCCAAATAGGGAAAGAAGAAATAAAACTCTCCCTCTTTGCAGATGACATGATCTTGTATTTAAAGAATCCCATAGACTCCACTCCCAAATTACTCAAGCTGATTCAAAACTTTGGCAAAGTAGCAGGTTATAAAATTAACCCCCAAAATTCAATGGCTTTTCTATATGCCAACAATGAGAAAAGTGTGGCTGAAATTAGGAAAGCAACTCCATTTGTAATAGCCCCACAAAAAATAAAATACCTAGGAATTAACTTAACCAAAGAAGTGAAGGACCTCTATGATGAAAACTTTAAAATCTTGAAAAAGGAAATCAACACAGAACTTAAAAAATGGCAAAACCTCCCATGCTCCTGGATTGACAAGATTAACATCGTGAAAATGGCAATACTTCCCAAGGCTATCTACAAATTCAACGCGATATCTATCAAAATTCCACCCTCATTCTTCAAGGAATTAGAGGAGGCAATCCAAAAATTCATATGGAACAATAAAAGACCCCGAATAGCAAAAACGCTCCTCAACGGAAAGAACACTGCTGGAGGAATATCAACACCAAATTTCAAACTCTACTATAAAGCCATAGTAATCAATACAGCTTGGTATTGGCATAAGAACAGACCTCAGGACCAATGGAATAGAATTGAAAACCCAGAAATGAACCTACAGACCTATAGCCATCTAATCTTCGATAAGGAATCTAAAACAATAGAATGGAAGAAAGACAGCCTCTTCAGTAAATGGTGCTGGCAAAATTGGTTAACTACATGTAGAAAACTAAAGCTAGATCCTTATATATCACCCTGCACCAGAATCAACTCCAAATGGATCAAAGACCTTGAACTCAAAGCAGACACTCTGAAAACATTACAGGATGGAATAGGAGAAACCCTAGGTCTCCTTGGCTCAGGTCGAAATTTTCTGAATAGAGACCCGGAAGCACAACAAATCAAAGAAAGGTTGGACAAATGGGATTGCATAAGATTGCAGAGCTTCTGCAGGGCAAATGACATAGCTGGCAAGATCAATAGAAAGCCCACCGATTGGGAGAAGATCTTTACTAGCCATACAACGGACAAGGGTCTCATATCTAAAATATACTTGGAACTAAAAAAATTAAACCACCCAACAACAAAGCCTCAAAGAAACAACTACCCAATAAATAAGTGGGCGAAAGACTTAAAGAGAAGCTTCTCTGAAGAAGAAAGAAGGATGGCCAATAGACACATGAAGAAATGTTCAACATCCCTAGCCATAAAAGAAATGCAAATCAAAACAACATTGAGATATCACCTCACTCTAGTTAGAACAGCAAAAATCAAGAACTCTAACAACAACAGATGCTGGAGAGGATGTGGACAGAAAGGAACCGTACTTCATTGTTGGTGGGAATGTAAACTTGTTCAACCACTTTGGAAAGCAGTATGGAGGTTCCTCAAAAGACTTCACATAGATCTCCCGTATGATCCAGCAATCCCACTTTTGGGCATTTACCCAAATGTTTACAAACAAGACCACACTAAAGCTACCAGCACAACTATGTTTATTGCAGCATTATTTACCATAGCTAAGACATGGAACCAACCCAGATGCCCCTCAGTAGATGAATGGATCAAGAAAATGTGGTATATATACACAATGGAATTCTATGCCTCCATCAGGAAGAATGACATTTCCCCATTTGTTAGGAAATGGAAAGGTTTGGAAAAAATTATATTAAGTGAAGTAAGCCAGGCCCAAAGAAGCATAGGTCCCATGGTTTCCCTTATTTGCAATATCTAGTATAGGTATGAGTCAAGCGGAAAAGGTCAGATAATGTGATGTTAGGAAAATGAACCCTTAAATATGTATTTTAATGTTTTCGTTTCTTTCATGCATGTGTTTCTAACGCATTTATAAGATTATTTCTTTGTTGCTTTGTATGTCCCTCCCCCACAGTGTAACCCCCGCTTTCACTATATTTGATGTCAGTATAACATGTGGAGGAGATGGGGACAAACAAGTCGTTTAAGGATTCAGGTGGACCTGTTGCAACAATGAGAAGTACAAAATGTCATGTCAAAACCAGCTTTACAATGTCGGTGTGGGGGGGAGGGGGGTATAATTGGGTGGAGGGAGGGGGGTAAAATTGGGTGGGGGGAGAGGGGAGGCGGGGAAGGGAAGTGAAGGGTAAACAAAGGAGGAGGCTGCAATGCTTGGTAAGAAATGTATGCATTATCCTGCCCATGTAATTGTAGCCCCTCTGTACAGTATGTTCTCAAATAAAATAAAATACAATTAAAAAAAATAAATAAGTGGGCTAAAGGCTTGAAGAGGAACTTCTCTGAAGAAGAAAGAAGGATGTCCAACAGACACATGAAGAAATGCTCAGCCTCCCTAGCCATAAAAGAAATGTAAATCAAAACAACATTGAGATACCACCTCCCACCAGCTAGAATGGCTATAATCAAGAACTCTAACAACAACAGATGCTGGAGGGGATGTGGACAGAAGGGAACCTTACTTCAATGTTGGTGGGAGTGTAAACTTGTTCAACCACTTTGGAAAGCAGTATGGAGATTCCTCAAAAGTCTTCACATAGAGCTCCCCTATGACCCAGCAATCCCACTTTTGGGCATTTACCCAAATGTTTACCAACAAGACCACACTAAAGCTACTAAAACAACTACGTTTATTGCAGCATTATTTACCATAGCTAAGATCTGGAACCAACCCAGATGCCCCTCCATAGATGAATGAATCAAGAAAATGTGGTTTATATACACAATGGAATCCTATGCCTCCTTCAGAAAGAATGACATTTTCCTATTTGTTAGGAAATGGAAAGGCTTGGAAAAAATTATATTAAGTGAAGTAAGCCACGCCCAAAGAAACAAAGGTCCTATGGTTTCCCTTTTTTGCAATATCTAGTATATGTATGAGTCAAGCAGGAATGGTCAGATAACATAAGGTTAGGAAAATGAACCCTTAGATAAGTATTTAAATGTTTTTTTTCTTTCATGCATTTGTTTCTAACTCATTTATAAGATTATTTCTTTGTTGCTTTGTATGTCCCTCCCCAACTCTACAACCCCTGCTTTCATTATATTTGATGTCAATATAATTTGTGGAGGGGATGGAGAAAAACAAGTCGGTTAATGATACAGGTGGACCCGATGCAACTATGAGAAGTACAAGTTGTCACATCAAAAGGAAGTTTACAACTTTGGTGCGGGGGGGGGTAGGGGGGATTGGGTGGGGGGGCGGTGGGAGGCTGGGAAGGGATGTGAAGGGTAAACAAAGGAGGAGCCTGCAATGCTTGATAAAAAATGTACTCATTATCTTGCCCATGTAATTGTAACCCCTCTGTACAATATGTTCACAAAAAATAAAAAAAGACAAAAAAATAAAAAAAAAATACAAAAAAAAGATTTTCATTTTTTTCAGAAATAGGTGAAGTAAATCCGAGTGCCTCGAGGAAGAATACAAACATGATTTTTTCTCCTGTCTCGCTTCTACCATAGTGTCGAACATGACTTTAAATATGTAATAAAATATTTGCTTTAGCTATTTTTTTTAAAAAATAGTTTTTTTAATAAAGAGTAATTGTTAAATATTTTTATAAAAATATTTACATCATAATTTGTTGTTTGCTTTTGCCAGGAATGAAATAGGACTGCATTATCATTGGGTGAGTTGAGAGGCAAAATTTTATCAGAATCTAAATATAATAAAAGTAGATGATTTAAAAATAAATACCTTGTAGGTACTTTTTTAACATGTCATACCCACAGAGACACTTTTTTCTTCTTTTCCTCTCCACACTGATTCAATTTCAATAACCAATTCATGTAATTCAAATAGCTGTTTCAGAAATAGTTTAGACAAAAAAGTTAGAAAAAGAAAAGCAGTATTGGGTGGTGCATTCTTTATAAATAGCAGTCAAATAAGTATTAACCATAATTTCAAAGTAGTAGCAGTTAAATGCTCTTGAAAAGAGAAGATTTTAAGCAGAATGAATAAAAAAAAATGATAGTGCCAGAACTGCTTCAGGAGGTGGTCTCTGGGATTTAGGGTTTATAGTATATGACAATGTTTTAACCAGGATTTCTTGATTTCAGGGAGTAATTGTTTTACTTATATTTTATTGAAATATGTTATTCAAATTTAATGAAAGGACAAGTTTATAGTAGAAATAACGCTACACACTCATCGTGGTATGCATTATATATTATATACATATATATATAATTTTACAAACATATATATATATATCTGCATACATATGTTTATTTTTAATTTTTATCCATGGGGCTTGAAATCTGGACCTGTACACTGTCCCTCAGCTCTTCAGCTCAAGATTAGTCCTCTACCACTTGAGCCACAGCCAGTTTTCTTTTGGCTCATTGGGGATAAGAGTCTCATGGACTTTCCTGCCTAAGCTTGCTTTGAACCATGATTCTGAGCTCTCAGAATCCTTAGTTGCTGGTGTTGCAAGCATGAGCCACTAGCACCTAGCTACATAATTATTTTTTACATATTTATGAAATATTAAGTGGTAATCCTATTCATTTATATGTTGTGTAATGATCAAGCTACATCATATCCATTAATTTCTGCATGTAATATTTCTTTTTAGTTAGAATGCTCAAAAACTTATCTTCTGGCTATGATGAAATATATATATTCTTAACTGTAATCACCTTGCTTCTTGTGGTATACAATTAATATATTTACTTTTAGTCATAGAAGTCTGCTAATTAAGTTATATAAAACATAAATTGTAAAGTGAAAGAAATTAATGGTTCCATTACTTTTTTTAAGAAGACAATTATACCTTTTGTTTTCAGTTATATTTCTTTGGGAATGTGTACTATACATTGATTCAACTGTAAAAATTGATAGCAATTACATTATAACAAGTTGATAGAAACTTGTATTTGAAAATTGCACACAACACAAATGTACTTCCACTTTATTACATAATTAAAATAACAATAAAGCAAAGATTGGTGTTAGCGATTCAAGTGTAGAATCCTAGAAACCCAGGAGGCTTGGACTTGAATATTTTAGTTCTGTCAGTCCAAACAACAAAATGTGAAAACTTATCTCCAATTATCCAGCAAGAAGCAGAAGGTGAGAATGTAGCTCAAGGAATACAGTGTCATCAGCCATGAGCAAAAAATACAAGTTAGACCATTAACTTCAAGTTCAATCCATAAAAATGGCATATACACACAAAACAACAACACAAAGGTATTATGAACAACAATAATGAAGACAAAATAGTAGAAAAGATCATGAGAAATGTCTAAACATCTGGAAGACAGAAATCATTTGACAGAAATTTGATTCATGAGAAGGAAAGGTCGCAGGCTCATTTGTACAATCTCATTGTAGGCATTTGTGTTGAAACTTGGCTATTGGGTAACATGTGAAAGAGTAGATTGGATTACCTGACATAGGAGACATTGCCTGTAACTATGCACCATCCCAGTCTTCAAAATCTAAACTCGTGCGTGTTAATTTAAATGAAAGCTCATGTTAGAGACTGTTTGGACCACACAGACTGGGGTCCTTATTTTGAGGCTTCAGACCAGTGCTTTTGTTTATAACCGCTCCTGTTTTACACCCCTTTCTTTGGGCACCTATGCCTTACTGAGCTGGCACCAGGCCAAGGCTTTGAATTTGACTCCCCTCCTGCCATAATCCCTCCATTTCTCCAGCTACAACTCATTTCACATGCTATCTCTGTCTTTACATTAGTTGTTTTCTTACTAATCCCCACCAGAAAACTCATATTCATGTAAATCCCACCATAAATAACCTAGTGAAATGAGTGTTTAGTATTGGCTGAGGCTCTCATCTGTGGTTTTGCTCCCTAATAAATCTGTGCTACACGATCTCATTTTTCTTCATGGCTTTTGAGTCTGACAAATGATTGATTTGGTTTGATGTAATCCCACTTATCCAGACTTACTTTGGAAGTTTTGACCTCTACCAAGGAGCCCTCATGTTTCTCCTAACTCTACCTGTAACATTCTCAAGGTAGCTGGAATTACATGGTGGTCTTCGATCCATTTGGAATCGATTCTGATACACGGATATATATGAGGATCTAAATTCGGTTTTCTGTATACTGCCAATTCTACCAGCACAATTTGTTTTTCTTCCATCCTGTGTGTCTGGCTTCCTTGTCAAAGATTATTTACCTATAGGAGTGGATTCATTCCTGGACCTTCAATTCTGTTGTATTGTTGGAATTCTGTGCTTCCATTGGCAAGAATGCCACTACCCCATTCCTGAACAAAAGGAAAGACTGGAAAACAATGATATTAAGTGAAATAAGCCAGATCTAATTAAATATATGCTGCATGGTTGTCCTCATTTGTAATAACTAGATATGTCTATAAATCTACAAGTTAATCCAATAGTTAGTAAAAGACATACAATTACACTTGGATATGATTAACTAAGAGCAATCTAAGCATTCACACGTCAGGAACAAGGTAAACTATTCTTAGGAGAGAATCACAATGTCTCAATGCCTATGTGCATATGACCATATAAATGTTGCTTATTGCAATGAACTCTAAGAATCAATCATACATGTGAAATACATCTATCTGTATATAATTTTAATAGATGTCATGAAAATAACCAACTTCTCTGTAAATTCAAAAGCAAAATTCTAAGTTTAGAAGATAAAAACGAAGAATGCTTTCAGCACATAAACTTAAACACATAGGGAAAAAGGTGGGAGAGAAAAGATAAGATGAAAAGTAGAATAGGTAACTATTGAAGAATTCATAAACTATTTCAAAAAGTATACAAGAGAGCTGGGGTACATCTCAGTTGTAGGACTAGACTAATATATATAAAGCCATAGGTTCAATTTCCATGAAGGCCTAATAATAAGTTAATAAAGAGTAGTAATACAATAATTATCTTAAATAAATGCTTTCATATTAGAGAGGCCTGAATCCTAAAACAGTAAATAAATTATTCTCAACACTTGTATCCAATGACAAGAAACTACAAGAATGAAGAGCAAATATTTTCCTTTTCTAGCCCTTCCTTTCCTTTTCTGGTTTATTCTTTTCTTTTTTCCTTTGACACTACTGGTGCTTGAAGTTGCTAATGCTCTAATCACTTTAGATTATTTTTCAGGCTAAGCCTCCCTTGAGGAATGATAGCTTACCAATGGCTTCCACAAACATGACATAACAGGGAAATTACACTATATCTAGCTTTGTTTGTTTTCGTAGTTTCTCACGAATTTATATTTTTTAGAACTGGCCTTGATATCAGTCTTCTAAATCTCTGCCTTCTAATTAGCAAAGTACATTTCATCTCAAGCTTGGACCCACACTTTATTTCAGTTTAACCATTCAATATTGACTTCAGTTCAACCAACGTGAACTATTGGGGAAATATATGGACATCTCATTCCCACTGGTAGGCAATTCTGATGAAGATGAGGAACAAGATAAATAAGTGAGGAATGATATCAGTTGCAAAAAAAGAAAATGGAATAGGATCCAAACAATTTCTTCTTTGGGCTGCCGAAAATAATCGGCTTACTACAGTTCCAAGACTACTTTTCAAAAAGGCCACTCATGTGAATACTAGGGATGAAGATGAGTATACCCCTCTTCATCGGGAAGCCTACTGTGGACACTTAGACATTATCCATGAGTTGGTGGCTCAAGAGGGAGATACTCATGCAATAACTGTGGATGGCTTGACACTCCTGCACAGTGATTATATGTGGAATAATACCAGAGTTTCTTCTTTCTTACTGCATCATGATGCAGATACCAATGCCCAAACTTAAGGCCTTTTGACCTCTTGCATCTTGCTGCTGGGAATAGAGATAGCAAAGATACGCTGGATCTCCTTCTGTTGAACCGTTATTTAAACCAGGTCTAAAGAACATCTAGGAAGAAACTGTATTTGATAATGCCAAAAGGATAAGTATGTATCACTACCTCTTTGAAGTTGTGGAAGGCTGTACAAATTTTTCCTAAGTCATAATGTTTCTATTAAGCTTCTCAAGTTTAAAAGTGCCAGTCCATTCGTTCGTCCGTACAAAATGTTTTCACAGTACAAAGTAACAGCAATATCTTACTGTTAAAAATTCATGAATTCCATGGTATTCTTCCAAGTCAATTGCCTGACTTTGATGCCAAAATGTATTCAAGAGTTTTTGTATACATCTATAATAATTTCTGCAGTTTGTGATTTTTTAAATCAGAAATAATTTTAACTTATCTGTTGAAATGAGTAGTACAGAAACTAAAGATATTTCTAGTGCTTTTCTGAAAAAAGTATATTTTAAAATATTTTATATTCTCTTGTTTGTACAATTTCCATAATCTATTTCATTTTCTCCTAGATATAATACATTGAATTCTACATCGTTTAATAATATATAGGTTCATTAATAAATGTTCCTTTAAGATTGCATTCCATATAGAAACAGTTTAAGATTCCTTTTTTTCCTAGGTCCTTATACTATTTTATTTCTTTGGGATAAAATAACAATGCTATCTAATTTAAAAAGTTTTGTAAAGTTTATGCTATTTAAAGGCCTTTCTAAGGTGAAAACTTAATATACTGATGTCAAACTTACTTTCAATTCTATGAATTACATATATTGTTACACTCATATTTTTGTAATCAACATTTTAATAACTTTTTTCATTTCTTGCATCTAAAGAATGAAAAAAATTGGACTACTTCACAAATTTTCATATCATCCTGTATTTCATATCATATCTGTGTTGTAATTTTGGTATACGTGCTGCTGAAGCATGTAGTATCTTCTAAATTTAAACAGTTAATGATGCAATCTTTATATAGGTATATATCTTTAGTTGCCTATTTGTAACAAGGGAAACTTATTGTTCCTAACAATGCTATTGATCTTCTTTTCCTAAAATTCTATATATAGTAAAAAAAATTATATTGTTTGGTCTATTGCTCACATTTGCATTTTTTTGTCAATGAAAATTTTTTTTTCATTTTAAATTTGATCATACTTTGAAGCATTTATAGCCAGGTCCAAAGATGATGGCTTTTACAAATACTTATTTATCCAACTGAGTTAGCTTTGTGGAGCTAATGGATTCAAAGTAAGCCTTGCTTAAGAGCGACTTATAAAATTCTGCAGCATAAAATTTACCAAATGAGGTCTTACTGGCACAAATGTCTACCTGACCATTTACTCTTCTTCCATGTAGCAACAGATCAACTAGAATATCTTACCCTGACAGCATAGATTGTCTTACTGAAACAAAACTATTATTAGTTAAATTGGATCATAGAGAGAAGAACAATTCAGACAGAACTGTTCAGAATAGAAGGTATTTTATCAAAATACAATTATTTAATATACCTACCATTTCAAAATTAGCTAAAGCCAAGAAGGTGAAAAAATTGTTCATATGCATGATTACCTAATATCCTGGCCTGTCAACCATCCAACCAGGCAGGAACTTACACTACTGCCTTTCTATCAACAAATATTCCCATAGCTCCAGGAGAAGTCCATATGTTTCTTCTCGTTATTAGGCCTTAAATTGGTAATGTTTTAATCAGAGTGTTTCCTTGTGTGTCCAGGTTGTAAATCTGCAAATAGTAAAGCTTTAGTTCTAACTCTACCAAACACTGAGGTAGAGATAATGGAATAATACTTTAAAACAGAGTTGCCATTTATACCCTAACCACAACAGAACAATGCAAAACATGTGCCCTTTTTATTATGTATAGTTATATATTTTATATTTATATGTGCTGATTTTATATTTCACACAGTGAATCTTACTACAAATAATTGATAATTTGACAAAAAATTATATTTTTTATTCCAATAAATAGATTGGAATATAAATAATTAGGTTTAGAATATATATTAGAATATAAAAAGTATCAATGCAATGTCTTTCGTACAAACTTGTGATACCTTCAAAGTGCTCTTGGTCTTCTGAATTCACATAGTAAAAAAACAATTTTGTTTTTCTATAATCTATAAAGTATTTTACTCTGATGCTCTGTTTATTATTTTAACTCGCTGGTCCTAAACAGTTTTTCTCCATATTTCTGAAGCATTCCTACTGATTATACCCAAATTTTGCTGATATGCTATCTACAAGATATTTTTTCTGCAGGACCCACAGTTCCTAGGATCCCAGGTCCGAGTTACCTGCATCATCAAATAACAGAGGCAAGACTTTTCACCTAGGCCCATGCAACATACCAACAGAAAGTAATTGAAGACCCATCTCAATTTCTCATTTCCTATAATATTTCAGGGCCCGAATTCTTTGAGAAACAGGAATTTTCAGTAAGCAATTGTGAAATGCAATGCAACTTAAAATAAAAGATGATATCACAAAATCTGAGAGAATGTACTGTAGTTCAAACTTTCAATTTACAGATGACCAGTCCATATGATTGAATGAGATAAAAAAAAGTCACAAGATTATTTTTATACCACTCTCCTAATGATTACTGAATGATTTTAGTCCAGCATAAGTAGGCCAAAAAAGTAGATCCTGGAAGGATAGATCCGTAATTGGTCTACCAAGACCAGGAAAACTTGACTTAGATGCCAAATATAATTCAGAAAAACATTAATTGAGAAGATCCTTAGTACTTCAAAACACTGGTACTTCAGTAAAATTTGGTTCGGTAGTATAAAAATGTAGTCATTCTGAAAACAATAATAACCTACATTTAATCTTCTGAAAGTATATTCTTTTTCAAATATACTTTTAAAAATCACAATCACCTAAATAACATTTGCAAATAGATTATACTTAGTGGCATTACAAGTTTTTCAAGTTTAGGGAGCAAGTTTCAATAGAGTTGATTTATTTACCCAGCACCAATGCCAAACCGGTTCAACTATTCATTAAAGTATAGAAATAGTTCCGCCCACCATTTGTGTGTTAGTAGGTGCCTTCCAGAAATGTGTTAAATAGATCAGCCTCCTATATTTCAAACCCAAATGTTAGCTAATAAAGTAAATTTCATCACTTAAATAAGGTACATTTGAAAAATTCACAAATAGTTGCCTCATCATATGTTGTTTTATGTTTTCCCTATCTGTCTAACAGAGTAAGAAATATGACTTTAAGTCTTGAATATGGGTATTCATCAGAGATGTGACAAACATAAAATCTGTCTTCTACTTCTATCACATTCTTCGATAGTAGTAAATCTTAGTTTTCTTCATTTTCCAAAACTTATATGTAGTAGATAATATTATCCCATGTAAAACAAAATAATCACAAACCATTGTACAAAGCCATTTATAAAAATTGGTAATTAGGAATACATTCTAAGCCATTTTAAAACTTTTTTTGACTAAAGATTAATCTTCCAAATGGATGAGAATAAAACCATGTCTAGGTCCTTCACGTCTACAGTCTTGCAAATTATTATTGCAGATGAATGAATTATGGAAATATAAGCTGATATCAGTTCAAACATATGCAGGATTGAAACTCCATGGAATGTATATAAAACTTTCAAAGTATTAACAGTTTAACAGAATGACTACCAGGAAATTAAAACCAAAGTAGAATAATAGTAAAGACATAGAATGAATGAAAAATGGAACAAGTGGCAAGTACAGTTAGAATACTTAATGTACACATGTGATAAAGGAAGTGGTAAATCTGAAATAAATCTTGAAGAAGGGGTTGGTTGAGAATGATAGAAAAAGTGACTCTGATCCAGGAGCATTGGACAATTAGATGAACCTATTTAATTGTAACACACTTGCACAACCTTTTGAAATTCAGTTAAAAAACACAACAAAAAACAAAAACACACAAAAATCACAACCAAAGAGCAATCTCTAGAGAGTGTGAATATGACCTCTCAAAATTTTAAGGAGTTAATGAAGGACAGTCTTGGGAAAAGCAAACAATGCTTTTCAAAGAGGGCAGTTCGGGGTAGGGGAGAATTTTGAATAGATTTAAATAGATTGTCTAAGGTTATAAATCACCTACATCTGCTGCAAATATTATCTTTCTTCTGTGAATTCTCTTTGTCGGAAATGGGTACTGCAGTCCTGACCCACACTTGATAGATTCTGAAGATAGAATGGAAGAAACAAGATCAAGAACCTAACAGGTTCTGTCCACTGGAGAGAAAACAATACTCTATGTTTTCTCTCATCTCTCTTCACTACTCTTTTTTCATACTTTTAAGTCAACTGATTTTGAATTTTATTTTTCATTCTTTGTTCTGGCAAAGTAATTGGTCAAGTTAGTTCACTAAATATTATTTGCCTTTTTTTTGTATCATGCTGTTTACTTGTCCGAGTCCATTAAACTACACCCTTGCATTTGGTTGCCACGACAACCCTACATCTATGTTAATGAGGACAAACTCTAATGTAAAACTTTGTCTCCAAAAAATCAGTCCCATAAGCTGTGATCACAAATATTTGGCTATACATTTTTTTTTACCTTGAAAGTCTTCTTGTGTCTAAAGTGCCCACAAAAATAAGTACTCCACCACTTTTTGGTTCAATCACTTCTAACCTCAAAGATATATTTTGATAACAAGATGCTTAGGGGAAATCAAAGAATGCTCTACTTTTATCTTCTCTCTTAAGACTCTCCTTAGATACCTTATCAGTTTCAGTGAAGTTATTCTTTGAAAAATTATTTCAATAGATTATTCTTCTCTTGGTCTTGCATTTGTTCAGCAAGATGTATGGGAAAGAAGAGTTAAATCATCCATTCCTTGGATGACAGTGTCTGTTACAAAGGACAGTCCTTCTATGTCTAATTCTATGTCCTCCTCTTATCTCTTGTCTGATTTCCAATTAATCACAGCTTCTTGGCTTCAAGTCCAGTGAAGCTGAAGGACTATAAGTTCTCCCCCCCACCCCGCCCCACTATATCTTCATGGTTTCTCTTTTAAAACTCTTTTAAGTTGCCTCATTTGGACTCAGAATTTATTTTCATGTCTTCATTCAATCTGTTCTGCATTATAGTCAGCCAAATAGGCTCTATAAAATCACTTTATGCAGCAAAAATATTAAGACAACATGTATGAAAGTTTAGGCCTCCCTCCACTGCTGAAGCCAATATGCTTAGCTAGGACTTCTAAGAACACTGTTTTGTTACCCTTTCAATTTGCTCAATTCTTTTCTGATCCCAAAAGTTTTTGGCTTATGTAATAAGAGAAATCTTTATTATCTCATGATAATAAGGATATTATTTTTTGTGAGCTACTTAGAAATGTGTAATCATTGGAGTATCCAATCAGATTTTTTTTCTCTGTTTCAGTGTTTCACGTACAAAGACATTGTAGAAAGTGTTACAAACAGAAAAGTGTGAACCCAATACCTTTTTTCATTGTAGAGGGCACTTTCGCCCTAAATATTTTGACCAAAATTATCTTTTTCAAAGAATTATTTTAGTAGTTACAAGTCAATTCACAAATTTAGATATCTGAATTTTTTAAGAACTTTGAATTTCACACAGTGAGAGTATATTTCCTGGGTAAGGACAATTCTCAAAGAACCTACAGGATTTACAGCAAGGTTTCTTAAGTTTGTTTGTTTAGTGTGAAAATGAGCTATCTTCACCCACATTGCTCCCTCTTAATTAAGTCTCCATAGATTTCCTTGCATGAAAGCCTATTTTCCCACGCAATTTTCTTAATACGCTAAGTTTTTAAAAAGTTTGAACAATCAAAATATACCTGTCATAATTTTCAAACTCCTTTGAAATTCCTTTATCAGAATCACATGTTCACTAATCCTAATTCAACCTTTACCATCAAATCAGTTGACATGTTGTTTTCATGATATACTGTCCCTACAACTATTTTTTCCAGTGGGTTTATGTGTATATATGGCCATATAAGCTGGTGCTGAACAAAATGAACTTCAAGATATGGAAGAGAGATTTTTTTGTAGTTGTTGTTTATAATATACTATATGATTTCCATTATCTTTGGGTTTTTCCCTTATGGTTTTCCCCTGCTGTATTTGATTTTGGTGCCCTGTGTATTGTGTATACATTTACCTTAATTAGGGAAGGGAAGATGAACAACAAAATGGTGAGACAAAGGACAAAAGGAAAACCAATGCAATAGCAATACTCTCATGCAATATGTGGAAATGTACATTACAACTTGTGAGGAGTACTGAGGTGAAGGAACACTGTGAGAAAAATGAAGGAGGGGCTAAAAAGTTTGAAAAGTTATGTATTCACTACCTTACAATTACTGTAACCCCATTGTACATCAATTTGATAATAAATTTTAAAATAAGCTGCATAAAATATAATTTCACTCTATTTTTACAGTAAATATTATCCTTTATTTTATGTTGTAATTTATTAAAAATCAATACTATTTGGCATCTAATTTGAAACAATTACTCCTTTTTATCAGAGGGTCATCAAGTTTAATGTTATCCAACTAGACAATATTTTCACAATAAACTTGCCAATATTTTGAAAAAAGAATAAATTTAGTACTTTCTCACACTAAAACCAAATACAGTTTAACTCTATGGAAACCAATAACTTTTCAAAGTAAATAAGTTGTTAAGAACACAGAATATATGTGTTCTTCAAAATTCCTATGACTAATAACTACTCATTTTAAATTTCTGAACATTCCATACATGAGAGATTCAAAACAGTACCTGTTTGCAATTCTGCAATAGATGCAATTTCCAATGGAGTGTTACAGATTGAGAAGTCAACAGAAAAATAGCCACATTCTGGTAGAGGATAAAATTATGAAGCATCTGTAATTAATTCTTCAAGAGTAAGCAAATATTTATCAAAGTAAGCTATTATTTCTATGACCATCAATCCCAAGATTTATGCCATAAAGTCATCCTAGTCCAATAGTTTCCAACTCGTAAAGAGCACCTTAAAATTCCCTTAATATACTTCATGAATAGTTTATATAAATTGTGAAAAAATACCACACATCTGCTAATGTGACGCCCTCCTTGTTCTGGAAAGAACACCACAATAAAATGGGTTGCAAAAATTTCCCCCAGTGAAATTCTTGAGATCAGAACACTTGCAAATGTTATTTATATTTAAACTTTTTTTAATTATCACAGATATTCAGAATGCTACGGTTGGAAGATTATGGTTCAAATCTCCAGTAAATTTCTCAGAAAAAGCCAGACACAAGTGGCACTGAGATTGAAGTGGTAGCACACGAGCCTTGTACATAAAGAGGCTCAGAGACAGTTTCCAGACCCAGAGTGCAAACCCTAGGACAAACCAATAAAACAAAAACAAACCCCAATATAACATTTTTCTCATTGCATACAGAGGCACGTAATTAAGGAAATGGCTTCCTGTGTTACATATAGGTAGAAGAAAGAAGATGTCACACAATTATTTTTTTTCATACAATGTTATACAAAACACTCAAAAATTCCTCTTTTGCTAAATTTATAAATTAATATCCATTTGTTGGCAACTCTGTCTAGATTATTCACATTATCACTTTAACCATGAACTGTTGGAATTATCTATCAACTAAGATCTAATTATAATCCTCTTGAAAGAATATTCTAGGAAAATGGAATGCCAGAATCATTTGTGAATTTTTCAATTAAACCCTCTACTTAAAAAGAATTTTGTAGTATCCTATAAAATATGAAATTACAAACAAAACCAAAATATTTATGTTAACTCTAAATTCTAATTTAGCAAGATCTACAAATTCCTGCATTAGGTAAACTTTATTATTTCTCTAGGCTTAAGTTTTTTTAATCCATCATTTCTTTCGAAACCAACAGAATGATGCTTATTTACTTTTTCAAATTTTGGGTGGGAATCATGAGCCATTTTGCATTTAGGAATGGTCTGTAATGAAGAGAGCATTTAAAACACAAATGAAGATTATATACGAGTTGTATTTCAATAGGAAACTTGACTTCTCAAAACATAATGGCAAAATTAGCCCAGACTTGCAATTGTGTATTCCTTTCTTGTTTGATTTGTTTTATTAAACAAAATTATACTACCTGGTCCAGGGAAGGTATCACTTTGTATTTCCACTCTCTAATCTCCTGTCTTAGTCTGCATGCTAGAATTCCAGGCTTGTATCACATTGCCCTGCCATGGTTTCTTGGTTTATGTAATCTAGATACAGACTAGCAATTCTTAACTTCTCCAATGATATTATCCACTAGACTGACTGCTCAGAGTGTTTATGTACTATTTTCGAAGATCTTCTATCATTTGACACAGGATATGAACATTTTCAAATGCACATGCTGGGATCTCTTATTCATTTCTCCATGGAGCTGATCCTTTAATAATAATTACTGGACTCTCTTATTGTCTCTGTTCCCTACCTATGTAATAGTCCCAAACTTTTTTGAAGAAAGTTCACTTGAGGATTTTCTAATATTAAAATTTATAACTTGATTCTTACTCAGGACATATTTTCTATTGTTTTTTAACTTTTCTACATATTCTAAGTTGTTTCATTTGTGTAATTGTGTGTGCACATTTAAGTGCCTCTGTGTGTATGTGTATGTTTGTATGTATGTATGCAAAAGCCTCAAGCTCTTATTCATCAATTTTGCTCATGACTGTTATTCCATCACCTAAGCCATTCTTCCAATTTAGCTTTTGGCTGTTAGTGTGGCAAAGACTGTTCTGTTCAGGCTGCATGCCAACTAAACTTCCCAGACTCATTTACATTCTTAGGTTTTATTTCTCCAGAAGTATCAACTTTTAAACTACAAATATTTTTGTGAGTGTAAAGTCTAAGCTGTAGCCCAGATTTTTAACTCAAGAATTCATACAAAGATAGATGAACATACACATTGCATATGCTGAGTGTACTCTATTAGAAATGTGATCTTAAGCCAGGTGGTGGAGATATTTGAGGACTGGGGTTCAAAGCCAGCCCAGGTAGGAAAGTCCCAGAGACACTTTTCTCCAATTAACTACCAGAAAACTGAAAGTGGTACTGTGACTCAAGTGGTAGAGCAGTAGCCTTGATCTGAGTAACGGAGGGATAGCGCCCAGGTCTTGAGTTCAAGTGCCAAGACCAACAACAACAAAAAAGAATATAAGAAAAAGAAAGAAAAATAATTGTGATCTTTGCCACTAGTTCATTGCTAGTATAATCCCTGCTCTCTCAAGACACATTTTTTTCCAGTTAAGTCCATGCTCTTATATCTAACTTGCATTGGAACCAGAATTATTCTTCCACTCTACTTTTTAAAAATTTGTGTGATTAGCAAGTGTGATTTAGAAAGGGAGTGGCCTCATACTTCATGCTCCACTTAGGAGTAATGGTTTCTCTATATCACTCCCATAAATCTTCATATTGGAATTGGCTTTTTGTTTCAATGTTGTCTTATTTGTAGTCTTCTATACTGTATTGAACCCTTATACTTAAACACAGCACTTCTCTTTCTCGTAATATTGCAAATGTTTCTCTTACTGTTAACTCCTGTACATTAGGGAAATAATGCACAGCACATACACTCACAAAAAATGATCTGAGAACCTTCTTCCCATTTAAAATTCGCCTTAATTTGCAGAGCAATTATGAAGTTTGAACTCAATGTACTCATGGATAATATAAATTTCATATTTTCTCTGTACTAAGTTGTCTCTGAAACACCTGCTGCCTCATGTCCAAAATTGTCCTTGTGTTATTTCAATGAAGCCAGAAAACATACATTATCCTTCAAGAAGAACTAATGATTGTTACTGGAAGTCGTGGAAAGTGATCCCAGGAAAGGAATTGAACATAGAGGAATGACAAAGATCCAATTAACTTGTGCTTTCCTTTCACTGTACAAGAAAAGAATCCCAAGGCTTGAGGGAAACTCTGTCCCTGACTCTTTCCAATGTGTTTATTACTCATATAAAAGTTGTTTGTAAACTTCTAGTTGAGAGTATTACAAAAGGAAATAATGTGGCATGTGAAGGCCAGCATAGAACAAAAAGAATCAAAGTTGTTGGTTTTTTTTTTTGCCAATTGTGGGGCCTTAACTGTGGGCCTGGGAGATCTCTGTCAGCTCTTAAGCTCAAGGATAGTGCTCTACCACTTGAACCACAGTGCCATTTATGACTTTTTCTGCTTATGTGGTACTGAGAAATTAAACTCTGGGCCTCATGCATTCAAGGCAAGCACTCTACCACTGAACCACATTCCCAGCCCCTAATAACATTGTTTTAAAATTGTTCTACTGCAAAGAAACAAACACATGGAGGTTTAAAAGTGTCTTATGGATGAATATTTCAACCCTGAGATGATTCTCTTTTGGCAAGAGTCTGTTATCAATTCCTTTAGTCTGGTCCTGAGTTCTCCATAGCAATAAAGATTCCAAAAAAGCAGGATCCAGTGAGTATGATCAGCAAAAGCAGCCTCTTCTCAGACCAGTACTCCTTTAAGGAGAGTCCCAACGAAATATCTGGGGGTTGTTTTTGTTTCCTGTTTGTTTAGTTTGTCCTGGTTCTGGGTCTTGAACCCAGAGGCTGGACCCTGTCCCTGAACAGCTGTCTTTCCTGCCCACCTGTCCTCAAAGTTAGACTCTACTGCTTGAGCTAAAACTCCACTTCTGGCTTTTTTGGTGTTTAATTACAGATAAGAGTTTGATAGACTCTCCTGCCTGTGTTGTATTTGAACTAAGATAGTAAGAAAGCCAAGTGACATCAACTGTATGGAGTTCTCTTTTAAACCAAGGAATCTTAGATGAAGTTTATTATAAAGCTAATATTTGACAATTTTTAAAAGAAGAGAATATGCCCAGCAAAGAAACCATAGCTTAAATTACTCAACAAAAGTAGGTGCTCTGAATCATTTTGGAATTATTTTTTATGCTTGGGAAGATTATTATTGACCTTGTCATTCCTTCTAGGGAAACTGAAAGTCATATTTGCACATTTTTTTTTGTTTGTCATGTGGCTTGCACTCTGTTCTTGGGTGCTGTTCTTGAGCTCTTCAGCTCAAGTTGAGCACTCTACCACTTTAGCTACAGGACCACTTCCGGGTTTCCAGTGATTAATTGAAGATAAGTGTCTCATGGACTTTCCTGACCAGGCTTGCTTGAACCACCATCCTCTGGTCTCATCCTTCTGAGTAGCTAGGATTACAGGCGTGAGCTACCAGTATATTTGCATTTATGTGTACTTAATGAAACTAGGTAGACAAATAATGCAAAACTGAACACAGTGAAGGATCCCCTTCCTCATGGGAATAGGGTAAGGATTAAAGAGAGCCATGATTTGTTCCATAAACCCACAACTGTTCACAATTACCAACAGGCCCCATGAGCTCTTTCCAGGTATCTTCCTGTCATTTGCTCACAGAATTGCCAAGAACCCTCTGTATAAGTCCCTTGTTTCCTCGCAATTGTCCCATGGGGAAACTGAGGTCCAATGGTTGAGGCCTAACCCAGGGCTTCACCTGTGGTCAAGAATTGGCTGCCATTGACTAAGAGTTTGGGATAATCCATCTAAACTGATGACTGAGTGCGGTGCTACATGTCTGCTACCCCAACTACAGAGGACCAGGCCTGGTGGAGCATGCCTGTCACAGATAGGAGGACAATGATCCAGCCCAGCCTGAGCATATACTGATTCTCTATCTCGGAAATGTCCAACACAGAAAGGCTTGGCTCACATGTTTGAAGATCTGACTGACAAGCTTGAGGCCTTGAGTTCAAACCCTAATATACCAAAAAGAATCAGAGGCCAGATGCGCAAAGCTCATGCCCCAAATCCTAGCTACTCAGGAGTCTTAGATCTGAAGATCACAGGTCAAGATTTAAAATATGGTTGGCCTAGCCCATCAGACGTCATGGTGAGGAGACCCGGAGTCTGACCTATGCTGGTGCACTCCATACTCGCAGGATGCACATCTTTACTAAGTGCTGGCCACACACTCTGTTCTCCTGGGAAACCACCCCCTGCGGGATGCATCCCCCAAGTTCTCCCATGCTCCACTGTCACCAACCAGGCCCAAGGGAGTAGACAGCTCCAGGCCCCACAGATCCCTTGGTCTTGTAATTTAATGGTGATGAGTCCCCTTCAAGTACCTCACCCTTCCAGGCTCCTAGACATCAGCTGTGAAGCACATGCACCAGCCACCCAATGATAACAGGATAAGTTACCAAAGGATACAACTATCCTTGTTGCCACCCACTTCTACACACACATACACTCACAAACACACACACACACAGACACACACACACACACAGACACACAAACACACACACAAATCCAGACTGGTGACAGAAGACTTGTTCATGCAGCACCTGCAATTTGCCCAGTGATCACTCACCTAAGCACAGTTAGGATGTACAAGTAGAAAGATAATCTCTCTCTTCTCTCTCTCTCTCTCTCTCTCTCTCTCTCTCTCTCTCTCTCTCTCTCTCTCTCTCTCTCTCTCTCTCTCTCTGCCCCCCTCTTTCTAATGCACACACACAAACAAACACACACACACACACACACACACACACGAGACTGAGAGCAGTGCCTCTGTTCGTTCCTCATCTGGGACAATGTACAAACTGGAGCATGGGGTACCCTTGAGAGAACCAGAGAACAAGAGACTCCCACCCAAGGGGAGCTCCACTCAAATGACACACCTCACCTCTCCCTTTCTCCAAGGCCAGATCCTTCCTCTTGGGAACAACCAGCCTTGACTCCACATTCACCAAAACCCTAGGCCAGGATGCTGGATGAAGGAGTCCTGAGACAGGTGGCTTCTCAGAGCCTGGGAGGGGAAACTAGCAGAGGGTCATGATGCCCCCAGAGGGGTGTCTGACCAGGGGTGGGGCAATGTTGGGGAAATGGATGGGGTCCTAAATGCTACATACATTGATATACTCTTTACTTCTAGCCTACATGTTCCTGGGCTAATTAGCGGATTCTTGGGGAGGAAAAGAAGACCAAATGGACCAAAAGCACCAGCAGATGCTGGCAGAGCTGGGAAAGGTGATGACCCTGTGAGAACTTTTGACAGCTGAGGGGTGTGGGAACAGGCCTGGTGTATGTGTGTGTGTGGGGGGGGTGTTCCTCCCAGATATTCACCTTCTGCTCTGACCCCCAGCGCCCTTCACCTCCCTCCAGGGCTTTTCTGGGACCCTCTTTCAGGTGTAAGGGTGACCAAGCATAGAAGACAAGGGCTTACACAGCAAGGGGGGTGGTCTATCTTATGTATCCAACAACCCCCATGCCCAGAAAAAGAAAAGACCCAACAAGGCATGTGTGGAGGTGCTGCTCCCCACCTCTGACTAAAGCCACCAAGCTCCCACCAGGGAGAGAAAAGGTGCAGATGCATGGGATCTGGCTCCCACCAGGGGCTCTGTGGTGTCCCCTCTTCACTTATCCCTGCATCTGCACTTTTCATGGGAAATTGGACACTAGGGATGTGCCCACTCCTGGGGCACATTAGTGACAGAGTGCCCGGCCTGTGGGGTGTGAAAGAGGTGCAGGTCCGTCCGGGACCTGGGTGGGTTGTTGTGGGGTACAGGTGTTGCAGGGTGCAGGCCCGCTGGGCAGCCACACACTTGTGATGCTGGGAGAAGTTGTTGGTGGCTGCTACAGGTGGGGTGAGCAGTAATGGAGGAGGCATTGCAGACACTCAGGTCCAGAACAGAGGACCAGGGGCTGGGACAAGGTCGAGGCTGCAACCTGCCAGTAGTTTGATACTGCCTGAGGTTTGAAATGCAGTACCTTGGAGGAAGCAGGGTAGGAGGCTGGGAGGCGGGCAGGCACATCAATTTCCTACTCCAAAGTAGCTTCAAGTCTCTTGCTCACCACTCAGCCACCTCTAGCTTATTCAACAGCTGGTAGTTGTGTCAGCCAACCTAGGGAATCCTGGTGCTACAGGGCAGCATGGAATGTGAGCGTGGCCACCATTCTTGTATCCCATTGGTGAGAAAGAAACATGAAAGAATGGGGGTGTGGCCAGAATCCTGTGATGCAGGCAGCGAGGGCAGAGTCAAGATGACAGCACCTCCCCCCAGCCCATTTCCCAGGGAACTATATTCAATTCAGTTGGAGACAAGAGGGTGACCTGCTTTAGCCAGAGAGCTGCACAGATTCTTGTGTATGTCTGTTTGTTGCCAGTCCCAGACCGTGAACTCAGGATCTGGGCACAGTCCATGAGCTGCTTTTGCTCAAGGCTAGCCCTCCACACTAGAGCCACATGGCTCTACTTCTGGCTTTATTGGCACTGAAGTGGGACTGGGGTTTCAAGGACTTTCCTGCTTAGTGTGAATTTGATCCTCCCATCACAGCCTTGTAAATATCAAGGAAGACTCTTGAGAGCCACTGATGCTTGCCTCATCATTGGTCTTGCTGATGTTCTTGGACAGACCAGTGAGTTCCCTATCCTCGGATTTAAGTGGAGGGAGGTGGAGCCCACAGTTCGAATCCTGGTCCTGTCAGCTTCAAATGACAGGAGATCCTAAGAAACTCATTCTTATCCATATGATTACCAATGAAATGTGATCAATGTCATGACTGAATGAGCAGTTGTTGAATGATTCTATGATAAAATTATATACAATTATATATAGGACACTGATCGATTTTAATTAATACTTTATTAAGCATTTAAACAATCACATTCATTAAATGGAGGCATAATGAAATACCTAAGAATTGCACCTCATATACTATAAAGGTGCCATTTTTTCTGCCAAGACTGGGATTGGAACTCATGGTCTGGGTAACTCTGTTGCACTGTGTGGGAAGGGGAAGCTTGCCTCCTTGAAGTCAAGAAATTCAAGTCTGTTCCTTAGGCCTGAAATTGATCCCCACCACTAGAATACATCCTACTCATGTACAATTTAAATATATGATTTATATTTATATACATATGTTGACTCCATATTGCATTCAGTGGAGTTACTCATTTTATTTTTTGGTTTATTTATGTATTTATTTTACTGACTATTATGACACATAGAACATTGATTACATTGATTACATAGAATATAGTTCTGCATATGTATTCCACTTCATACCTGACACCCAGGAAATCCACAGAACAGGAAAACATGTGTCACCATCAGCTTCTTTTTCAACAATTCATTTCTTGGGAGTGCTGGCATCTGAACTCATGGCCTACGATGCAAAATTCACGAATGGGTGAGTGTCAACACGCCATTGTGGGGCAAATTGAGCTGACAGGCAGTTCCCAGGACCTGAGATTGAGCCCCAGGGGTTGAAAAAATAAGAACAAATTGACACGCAGATGACAGCATGCTAATAAATATATATATTTATAGCATGCCAGAGATGTGTATCCATTATTCAGTTTTATAGACTACATTCGTACCAATTCTTGGCTATTTTTTATGCCTCCATGTAATTAATATTATTGTTTTCATCCTTAAACTATTAATGAAATCAATCTCTGTCTTGAAATTATTGCATTCCTGTAAGTAATAGTATTCTTTAATGCCTCATAAATATTAAATAAAATCAATCAGCCTCCTGAAATCATTCTAATTTTATAGAAGCATCATTCACAATCAACTCATTCGACCGTGACATTGATAACATTCCATTGTTATTCCTATGGATGGGAACGAGACTCTCAGTACCTCCTGCCATTGGTTGTGTCAGGACAGGGATTTGAAATCAGGGTCTACATTGCCACGTGGGCCTATGGATTCCCCAATAGTCTGCCAGACTTCAGCAATACAAGGTGAAGTACACTTTGCAACAGTGTCATTCAGAACCAGCAAAACATAAAAAGTCATCTCACTTCATTTTTTCTGTGCATTTTTTATACTGCATGGCCTGGTGGTTTAGGATCCCAGGAGCAGCTGTGGGTCCAGTGGCTTCACCCCAACCTTGGGTGATCAAAGCAGAGGCAGAGTTGGGACGACCTGAGTTCAAGTGCCATGCTGAGCATAAAACAAAATAAAAATTAAAAAATAAATTAGCTCCCAGGCTTGCAATTTGTGCTGTTTATTCTGCCCAGTTTTGGATTTGAACTCAGGGTCTGGGTAAATCTGCAGCACTGTGGATGAAGGGGAATCTTGCCGTACTTGAAGATAAGAAAGTCAGGCCTGTTCACTTGGCCCTAATTCCAGCCCCAGCACTTGAAAACATACTATTTATATACATTGTAAAGATAGGATTTATACTTGCCTATAGATATGCAGTACATACATGTTTGGTGAGGTGGTTCCTTGTATTTTTTTATTCATTTATTTACCATTGATTTTATTTACTATGATGATACCCACTCTGTTTATTACATTGATGACATGCTATCACATAGCATCTAGATTTGTAGATATGTTCTTCATCATGCCTAACACCCAGGACTCTCAGATAAAAGGAAAATAAATTTCACACTCAGTTTCTTACTTCATGATCCACTTGTTGGTAGTTCTGGGATCTGTCTCAGGGCCTAGCGGGACCAATTGTTGAAGAGGTCAAAGGGAACAAACCAACCTGTGAGCAACTAAGGAGCTAGGCCATTCCCAGGATCTGACATTGATCCCCAGGGTCCCCATGATAGTCATAAATTCAATATTTAAACACAGGATCTATATTTACATACATGTTTGGAGGTATCTCACATTTGTTATACTTCTTATTTTGTTACTAATTCATGGAGATATTGTGTATTTTACTGAGTATGGTGACAGGTATAACTGTGCTGACATGGATGACAACCTGTTCCCATGGTTATAGGTTTGCCTATGCATTCTTGATCCTAGTTGAGACCTGGGACTTTTACAGGAGAGGAAAACATGTGCAATGACTAGCTTCTGACAACAGAATGAAACTTTTGTCATTGCTGGGATTTTAACTCGAGTCTGGGTAGCTCTGTTGCACAATGGGGAAAGGGGAAGCTCACCATCCTTGAAAACTAGAATGTCAGGTCGGGTCTAGGGCCTGATTTGAAGTGCCAGCACTGGACAAAATAATAAACCCTTGTTTTTTAATAGGATCTCTCTTTACCTACAGGTGTCTTATGTATCTTGCATTCAGTGTAGATATTCCTTTTTATTTTTTATTTATTCATGGATATATTGTGTATAGTATTGAGTATGGTGACAGATATAACTATGCTGACATGGATGACAACCTATTCCTATGGCTATAGAGTTGCCTATATAGCATTCTCCATCCTCTCTTATACCCAGGTCTTTCACAGGAGAGGAAAACAGGTAGATCAATTGGCTACTCACATCAGGATGAAACTTTTGGCTGTTCTAGGATTTGAACTCAAGGCCTAGCAGACCCAATTATTGAAAGGGTCATGATGAGCACACCAGCCTGTGAGCCACTAAGGAGCTAGGTCATTTCCTGGACCTGAGATAGAGCCCTGGTGGGGGACAATATAGTCATAAATTCATAATTAAACCAAGGATCTATATTTCCATACTTGGTTGGGCAGCATCTTGCATTTGGTGTAGTCATTCTCTTTATTTTGTGTATTTTTCATTGATGTATTGTGTATTTTCTTGAGTATAAGATGACAGATATAACTGTGGTGAAATGTATGAAAACCTCTTCCCATGAGTATAGAGTTGCCTATACATTCTCCATTCTAGCTGAGACCCAGAACATGCACACCACAGGAAAACAATGCAATGACTGGCTTCTCACATCAGGCAGTGCTGGGATTCAAACTCGGGGCCTAGGAGGCCCAATTGCCCAATGGGTCCATGTGATCACACCAGCCTGTGATCCACTAAGGAGCTGAGCTGTTCCCAGGATTGGAGAAAGAGCCCTAAGGAGGCTACAATAGTCCTCAATGCATCATTGAAACATGAGTTGTATATTCACATCTGTGTTTGGACTACATCGTGCATTTAGTGTAGTTAGTCTCTATTTTGTATGCTATTCATGGATGCATTGTGTATTTTCTTGAGTATATGATGACAGGTATAACTGAGTTGACATGGATAACAACCTATTCCCATGGCAACAGGGTGGCCCATGCATTCTCCATCCTAGCTGAGACCCAGGACTTACACAGGAAAGGAAAACAGGTGCAATGATTGGCTTCTGACATCAGGATGATTCTTTTGGCAGGCTTGGATCTGAACTCGGGGCATAGAAAGCCCAATTGGTGAATGGGTCTACATGAGCACACCATCCTGTGAGCCACAAAGTTGCTAGGCCATTCCCAGGACCTGAGATCAATTACCCAGGGGAGGAAGGACAGAGGAGCACAATAGTCATCCATTCATAAGCTGAAGGTAGTATGCAAATAAGTACATATTTGTACAGAGTAGGAGAGAAGGCAATCTGTGATGGAATCCAATCTACCATGTGACTACCGATTCTTGGATGTTTCCTGATGCCTCCATTTCATGACTGTGATGATTATTGTCACACTTCATCAACTCTTCATTACAAAAAATTGATACCCCATGATTCTTGCCTATCATTTCCTACTCCCATCATGCACGAACTACTCATTCAAGGATGACATCAATTGCATTCCATGACACTTCCTGGGTCCAGAAATGATTATCTCAGGATCTCCTGTCATTCCCTCCTTCTAGGGGGACTGAATTCAAGCCTCAGTCTTGGAAAACATACTCCTTATATCCATTTTAAAGATAAAATTTATATTTCCATATGGATGTTCAGTCCATATCATGTTTGGTGTGGTTATTTATTTTATTTCTTGTTTTATTTATTAATTTACCATTTATTTTATTGACTCTGATGACACCTATACCAGTTATTATATTGTTTAAATCCTATCACATAGCATCTAGATTTGTAGATGTGTTCTCCCTCATGCCTGGCAGTGCTAAGATCTGAACTCAGGGTCTAGCAGGTCCAATTCATGAGTGGGTGAGTGTGAGCATGGCATTCTAGCCAATGAAACTGTCAGGTTGTTCCTAGGCGCTGAGTTCGAGCCCCAGGTTTGGCCAAAACAGCAATAAATGGATAGGCAGACGGTGGTATACAAATAAATAAACATTGGTAAAGAGTGCCAGAGCCTTCTATTTATGACTGAATGACACCTACTACGTTCTTACCAATTCTTATATATTTATTATACTACCATTAAAGGAATATTATTACTCTTTTCATGTTTAATAAACTATTAATTAAGATCAATCAGCATCCTAGGATTATTGAATCCAATTTTAGTCTCGACCGATGCATGAACTACTCTTTCAATTGGTATGTGTATGCATAGGAACAAGTCCCTTGAGATCTCCTGCTATTGGTAGGTGGCAGGACTGGGTTTCAACCAGGGGCCTATGTTGACAGGTTGATCTATGGCTTCCCTGATAGCCCGCCAGCTTTCAGCAATGGCAGGCCAGGTCCACTTTGCAACCATGTTATTAAGTACCAGGATAATCACCTAGCAAAGAAAAAAATCGTAAAACTCTCCAGCCTTTTGCAGCTCGCCACTATTTGTGCTTTCCAGCTTTTTTTTTTTTCTTCCTGCAAGCGCTCTGGGCCTAGGATCCCCTGATCGAATATGGGTCCGGATGCTGCACCCCAGCCTAGGGCAATCAAAGCTGAGACAGAGTTATCACAACGTGAATTCTAGCCCCATGGTTGGCCAAAAAAAGAACAAATAAAATATTAATTAATTATTTAATTAAATTAAAACAATAAAACTCACTTGTTTGGAATTTCTGTCAGTTTTTTTCCTAGCCTGGGATTTGATCTCAGGGTCTTCGTAAATCTGTAGCAATGTGTGGGAAGTACAGCGTTGTCACTACTTGAATTGAAACCCTGTGCCAAGCCAAAAATAAAAAATTAAGTCACTGTCCTGGGCAGGGGGAGTAGTTGTGGAGATGGGAAAGAAGGTATGGTAGGGGAAAAACAAAGGAGGAGGCAACAATGCTTAATAGGAAATGTACTCATTACCTTGTTCATGTAATGGTAACCCCTCTGTATAACACTTTTACAATAAAATTGTACAAAAAAGAAGAAACGATGTAGTTCTCAGAGAAGCACTTTAGGGGTAAAGAAGGATGTCTGAATAGCTGTACAAAATTCTCCACTTCATTTTTGTTTAACATTCAATATGAATTTGAATAAACATAAATGCATCCTTAAAAAATTAAGTCACTCTTTTGGAACTGGGGCAAGTATTTCTGCCATTGCTCGGATTTGATCTCACTGTCCAGGTAACTCTATTGCACCATGAGTGAAGGTGAAACTCACTGTCCTTGAGGAAAAGAAATTCAGGCTAGAGTTCCCAGGGCCAGAATTAAGGCCCTGCAATGGAAAAAATATTTTTTCTCTACATGTGTAATATATGATATATACTTACATATGTATGATTATTACATATTGTGATTACTATTGATTTTGTATTTTATTTTTTTTGATTCATTAATTTATTGTTTTATTATTATACACATAATATTTATTACCTTTTGAACATACATTATATAATTATACAAAATAATTTAGGACATTAACTCATTTTTCATTAATACTTTATTAAGTATTGAAACATGATACATAATTAATTGGAATCATTTGTCACAGTCATCACATGTTTAAAGTTTCACCCAAGTATAAGCTGTGTCTTACCTTTGGATACCTTAATATAGTGATTTCTTTAGATGATTTATAGTCAGAAGCATTTTCTTGAGGATAGTCAAGTTGAGGGATAAAATTGTAAGGGTGGGGATAGAAATGTGGCTTACTGGTAAAGAGCTCGCTCACCATCCATGAATGCCAGGGTTTGAATCCTCATTACCCCATACTCAGAAAAAGCCAGAAGATATGGAGTGGTTCAAGTGGTAGAGCACTAGCCTTGAGAAAAAGAAGCCCTAAGATTGTCAAAAACAATAGGCCAGATGCCAATGGCTAACACCTTGAACGCTAGCTTCTCAGGAGGCTGAGATCTGAAGACCACCGTTCAAAATCAACCTAGACAGGGAAAGCCTTTTAGACTCTTATCTCCAATGAACCACCAAAAATCTCACATGGTGCTGTGGATCAAGTGGTACAGTGTTTGCCTTGCTCAGGGACAGTGCGTAGGCTTGATTCAGGACACACCACTGGAAAAAAATAAGGGTTAATCAAAGTACTTTTCCTATTTGCTAATTAGACCATTCTCTGGAAAATGAACGCTGATGTAAACCAGAATTGGAATCAGACCTCAGGGTTCAAATGTAGCAGATCCATATGCCCAGCCTCTCAGACCCTAGCATTATAACTTTGTGTCCTACAGCGTTCTGAAAGGTCCAATGTTGAAAGACTTAATATGCTCCCCAAGCCCTTTGTGATAAGCAGTTGACTTGTATTGTCGATGTAATTACACTTCTGAACCTAGCAGAACAGCAATGACTCACACCTGTCATCTTACTCAGGAGGCTGAAATCTGAGGATCACAGGGTAAAGCCAGCCATGGCAGGAAAGTCTATGACACTCTGACTTTCACTTCTGAAAGGTCAGATATTCAAGAGCTTCCTGTGTTTCTCTTGGTGACGAGAAGTTACTTGCACTCTAAATGTTCTCAGAATTCTTGAGCTCTTATAGAAGCAGGAAAGAAACACTTTGACCCATCCTGGGTTCAAATGAAGTTCTCAGAATCCAAGCCTAGTCCTTTTAGCAGGAAGAACTCCAGTGTAACACTGTAAAAAGAGTTTCAAAAGCCGTACTAGGTGAAGAGACCGAGGTCTGCAGAATTAGGAGGCAGAATGTACATACACAACAGGGAAGTGAGCTGCAAAACCACTTCATGAATTCCAGGCACAGCCAGCAAAGGGGGGCATCCGGAAACATTTGTTAGTTACATCAGGGTCAGGCATTTCTCAGGCTCTTCAAACAATGACTAATTAACCTTCCTTCCTCAGGTGAAGGGAGCCTCAGTCTATCTTTAGGTTAACAATAGAGAGCCAGAGAGGGGAGGAACAGAAAAGAAAAACCCTGCTCTCTGGTCTTAAGGAGTGGGGCTTTGACTCTCCATCTGTCAGATTTAAAGACCATTCTTCTACCTCTGCCAGTCCATTCTCCTTCCTTCAATCTGCACATCATTAATGCAAGTCCCCACTCCAAGGAGAGGCAGGGCCCTTTCTCTTTTGTCTCCAAGCACCTGAGTTAGAACCTGGCTCTGCCCTCTTGGCTCTGGGAACTTCGGCTGCCTGAGAAGTGGGACAGAGACAGTCTTCCTGATCTGTGGTTGTGTGAAGGCAATGTGGTGGCCTAGCACCCTGTAGAAGTCCTCATAACTGGGAAGTGTTCCCTTCTTTCCTCCTGATGTCCAAGATCTACCCTTCCACCTACCTATCTACCTTCCTTCCTACCTACTTACATAGCTAACTATCTCTTACCAGTTTTTGGGATGAACTCAAGGCATGGGCTCTGTCTCTAGCTCTCTGCTACTTGAGCCACAGCACAAATTCTGGCTTTTTTCTGTGTAATGCTACTTAGGAATTGAACCCAGGACTTCTTGCATGCTAGGCAAGCACTCTCTCACTAATCCACATTCCTAATACCCTCATCCTTTTATTAATGGTAGTTTTTACATAATTATGCTACCATTTTAGTGCCTAAGTTTAATTTTCTGAATGCTGGTTATTTCTATGAACCCTGACTTTTTCTTCCCCTGTCTGATTTGTGACTGTTCCTGCCTTGGCCTCATAATAAAATGCAAATAAAGGCTGCTGAGAGCTTAAGTTTTCATCATATAAAGACACAGGCCTGGAATCCTGGAAGAGAAAAGCCATGTACCTGAAATGAAGATAATGATGCAGTATGTGCAACGAGTATATCTGAAAAATAAATCAGTAAATACAATCAGAAGCATTGAATATGCTCTGTTTGCACTCAGGGTGGTAAAATACACACATAAATAAGTAGGGCACTGATACATAACTTGGTCTTCTCTTTTTGAAATTTTTTTGTTGCCATCCCAGGGCTTAAACTCAAATCCCGATGCATTCCTCGGCTGTTTTGCTCAAGGGTGAGGCTCTACCACCCCCCACAGCTTCACTTCAAGCCATCTGGTCATTAATTGGACATAAGCCTCTTCCGAACTTTCTTGCCTGGACTGGCCTGTTTTTCCTGCTCTGCTTTCTCTCTCAAAGCTGGAGTTCTACCCTCTGGACCACTGCTCCACTTCTGGCTTTCTGTTGGTTTTTGGAGATAAGAGTGTCAAAGACTTTCCTGCTTGGGCTGGCTTTGAATGGCGATCTCCTGAGGAGGCTTCAAGCGGATTTCCTCAAGGATTCTCCAAGGAGCTGCTCCACACAAACCCTTGGTCTAAATCTCGAGAGGTACTAGAGAAAAACAGAAACATGAAGATGCTTCTAGTATGTTCTAGATACTTAAGATTGGAGACACAAAACACTCATAATTATTAGGTCATTTTATAGGCAAAAGGAGCAATGCAGAGAGTATGAGAATCGCTCCAGCTTTTGGTCCTCTCATCCTGAAACAATAAATTCACTGCAGCTCAATGCTAAGTGACAGAGCTGGCATGTCCTGTGGACATTTGCTCCCAAATCATGGGACACTCATTTCTCAATTTTGGTTTCAAACCTGTGACCAGAGGAGAAGATAAGGAGAGAAAATCCTTTTTTGAGAAAACAGCTATAAAGAACATTGGGGTAATTTACTTATAAATTCAAACCATTGGAATGACCCTGTTCAGAAGTTGCATTGTCCAGATTAAAAAATGAAGAAGAAAATAAAGGCAGGTGCCAGTGGTTGCTGACTGTAATCCAGCTCCTGAGGAGCCTGAGATGTAGAGAATCTTAGTTTGAATCCAGCCAGCGTAGGAAAGTCCATGACATTGTTATTTCTAATAGATCAAAGAAAATCCCAGAAGTGAGGCAGTGACTCAAGGTGAATGCACTATCCTTGAGAAAAAGGAGCTCAGGGAGTATGCGTAGGCTCACAGTTCAACTCCAGGACCTACCCACTCCCCGCAAAAGAGCCTGTACCTCCATGTCTTTGTGAATGTATGGATGTATTCCTATGGGTAAAGCTCCAGAGTAGCAATGATGAGTGGTGCGAATCTAGGAAATTTGTTTTCCATACAATGATTTCATAACACAGAGAGTGCTTTCAAGACAGTACATGTTCTAGGGCTCCCCTTACTGTTCCCAGTGTAACCTGAGGGTTTCTCTGCATCCCAGGCCTGCTGGAAGAACCTTTTCTCATTGTATGAACAGGCAGACAAAAGGCCTCCTTCCTGTACAACTTTGTAACAAACAAGTCCATTTGGACCAATTAGTGAGGATGAGTGTGGACGGGCTCTGAAGGCTAAGAGAAAAATGCCTCTTTGTACCCCAAGTGATCTCTCTCCCCAGTGCTCTGTTTTTACAGGAAGCCTTCATTTTTGCCACTTCCTGTGTCAGGCCAAGTTCCCTGAACTTATCCTGCCTTTGTGAGACTATATTCCAGTGTTCAGATACAGTGCTCAATATAATTCAGAAGTCCTGGCAGAAAACTAAGGCACTGATTCCAATGAAATATTTCATTGTGGGCAATAATGGACCTATGATACCTCTCCCAGGTTTCTGGAAGCTTGGGAAATCCAAGCACATGTCTGATATCACAATGCTTCCTGTCATATGGGTCTGATGAAGCTCATCAGATTTTGAAATGTTTCACTTGTTCTAGTTGGGCCCTGGGTGGCTAGGTTTTGGTGTTGAACACAGGGCCTGCGTGCTGATCATGAGCTCAGAGCAGAATCCCAGAGCTTTACCATTTTTTGCCACAGCTTCACTTCTGGTCTCTGTGTGTGTGTGCGAGTGTGCGCACGTGCACGCACGTGCACATTTGTGCATACACCAGTCCTGGAGCTTCAACTCAGGACCTGAGCACTGTACCTAGTTTCTCTTATACAAGGATAGCCCTCTCCCACTTGATCCACAGAGCCACTTCAGGTTTTTTTCTAGTGATGTGGTCCTGAGAAATCAAGCCCAGAGTTTCATATATGTAAAACATTCTATCTCTAAGGCACAGTCCCAGCCCACTACTGCAGGTTTATTAGTTTGTTTCTGTCTTTATTGTTGTTGTTGTCGGTTGTAGGAGTTAAAGTCTGGGCCTGGTGCTGTCCCTGAGCTCTTCAGCTCAAGTTTTGTGCTCTACCACTTGAGCCACAGAGCTACTTCAGGTTTTCTGGTGGTTCATTGGAGATATGTGTCTTAAGGACTTTCCTGCCTAGGTTAGCATTGAAACATGATCCTCAGATCTCATCCTCCTGAGTAGCTAGGATGACAGGCATGAGTCACAAACATCCAGCTTCCACTTCAGATGTCTTAGTGGTGAATTGTTGATAATACTCTTATGAACCTTTTGTGTCTGGGATAGTTGGGAAGGCAGGGTGACAGACTTTAGCTATTGAATCCTAGGCCGTGGCACTCTGCTGCAAGGGGGTCCATGGATCCACTTGGTAGAGTGTTCGTCATGAGCCCAAGAGGTATGGGTCGGCGCCTAGGCCCTAAGTTCAAGATTCATGACTGAGAAAAATAGAAACAAAACAATTGTCCGCAAGAGACAACTCACTAATCTTCAGTAATACATAATTTTGTTTTTGCCATGGGGACATATCTGAGCCTCAATATTCTTATCTGCATAATCATCTCAGTTGTGGAGCTCTTCGAGGACCAGATGAAAGAATGAACCTTATGAAGGACACAGTACGTGTTACTCTTTGCAGGACTCAGCTGAGAGCACCCAATGAAGGACTCAGCACATAACTCTATTCCATAAACCGTCATTAGGATTAGGGTGCTTTCATCAGTATCACCATTCTTTGGGAATATTTCACAAACCAAACAAGTTCACATCTAATTGTTTAATGGGATGTTTTGTGTTTTTTTTTTTTTTAGGGGGGAGGGTTATCCAGGGTGCTTGAACTCAAAGCATGGGGATACTGTTCTAATAACATTTGCTCAAGGCTAAAGCTGTACCACTTTGAGCCACATTTTAAAGTGTCATGCAGACTTCCTGCAAGGACTGGGTTTTAAAGCTCCCAAGCAGCCAGGATGACAGGGGTAAGCCAGCAGCGTCCGGTTCCTTGCAACTGGGTTGCAGCGGTTGCAGCGGTTTACATCTGTCTAAGTCAGTTTAGGTGGCAGCTGTCAGCACCAGACTCCTAGATTGCTCTGTGATGAGGTATTTGAAGTCCTGTCCTTCTACAGTTGCAGTTAGAAGATTCTGCCTTTTTGTGTCAGCAGTCCTACGGCTTGAGTAAGGGCTTCAACAGTGTCCTAACCATTTGTGCTCAAGGCTGGCACTCAATTGATTGAAAGACAGCAGAACTTCCAGGTTTTCTGTTTTTGTGGCACTTACTAGGTGAGCACTCAACACCAAGCCCCAGGAGTGAATGAGATCTAAATGGATAGAGATTGTTGTATATAAGTATTATATCCACAAAAAGAGAGATGTCTGTATATTATTAAATTATAGATAATATTACTACCAATTATTAAATATTAAATTATGACTCCATTTAATGTTGTGTCCCAGTGGAACCATTACTAAAGCATTAATTAGTAATTACTCAATATCATGTTATTATTTATTATATATGTATATACATCCATACATATAATTACATATTTTATAGAATGAGACAGATGTCTACATATAATTAAACTATGTATGCATCATGTGTTACTACCAATTATTATGTATTTAATTATGTATCCATGTAATTTTTATTCTGTTAGTGCTTAATAAAATATTAACCTTAATGCAGTCCTACAGTTATTATATCTAATTTTATCCTACAATGATTCACTACTAATTCAATTTGTTTATCATGTACTGCAGTGATGACATTTATTACATTTATGACATCCTATTACATAGCATATAGATTTGCATACGAATTATACATCCTACCTAACACCGAGCACTTTCAAAGAAAAGGAAAACATGTGTCATGCTCGGCTTCTCACTCCACGATTACATTTTTGGCAATGCTGGGATCTAAACTCAGGGCCTAGAAGGCTCAATTCATGAATGAGTGACTGACAGCACAGCAGCCTCTAGCCAAGTCATCTGACAGGCAGTTCTGAGGCCCTGAAATCAAGCCCCATATGTTGACTCCATATTGCATTTAGTGTATTCATTTTGTTTTTTTATTATTCATTTATTTACTATTTATTTTATTGACTGTTATTACACATGGAATATTTATTACATTTATTAAATAGGGTATAGATTTGCCTGTGTATGAAACTTCACACCTGACACCCAGGCCTTTCACAGAAAAGGAAAACATGTGTCACCATGGGCTTCTTAATCCACGATTCAATTTTTGTGAGTGCTAACAAGGCCCAATACATGAATGGGTGAGTGTCAGCCCACCAGCCTAGAGCATATGGAGCTGACAAGCGTTTCCTAGCACCTGCAATCGAGCCCAAGGTATTGACAAAATAAGAACAGATTGGAATGCAGTTGGTAGTACACAAATAAATATAGATCTTTATAGTGCCAGAGATGTTTATACATTATTCAGTTATATATGCTACATTCCTACAAATTCTTGGATATTTATTATGACTCCATGTAATTAATATTATTGTTTTCATCCTTAATTAATTATTAATTAAATCAACCACTGTCCTGAAATTATTGTGTCCATGTAATTAATTGTATTCTTTTAATGTTTCAAAAAATATTCATTAAAATCCTTCGGCTTCCTAAAATCGTTCTAATTTTATAGTAGTATCATTCAGAAAGAACTAATTCAATCTTGACATTCAAACCTTTCTGTCAGTATTCCTATGAAAAAGAACGAGACTCTTAGAATGTCCTGCCATTGGTAAGGGTCAGAACCGGGCTTCGAACTCAGGCCTATGTTTCCATGTTGGCCTATGGCTTCCCTGGGATCCCGCCAGCTTTCAGGAATGCCACGTTAAGAACATTTTTTCAGCCGTCATTCAGATCCAGGATGGTCACCTTGCAAAGAAAACAAATGTAAAATCTGCAAGTAGAAGGGTTTTATTCTGTGTGGATTTATTCACTTTTTTCCTGTCAGCTTTTGGGGCCTAGGAACCCAGGTTTGGCTGTTCATCCAGTGGCTGCACCCCAGGCTAGAGAGATGGAAGCTGAGGCAGAGTTGCCACGACCTGAGTTCAAGCCCTGTGACAAAATAAAAATACTTACATACATACATACATACATAAGTACATATGTACATTACAAATATTTTTAAAATTATGAGGCTCCTTGGCTTGGAATTTATGCCAGTTTTTCTGGCAAGCCTGGGATTTGAACTCAGGATCTGGGTAAATCTGCAGCACTGTGGGGGAAGGGGAAGATCATTGTGCTGGAAGACAAGAAAGTCAGGCCTGTTCTCAGAGCCTGAATTCAACCCTAGCACTCCAAAAAATAATATTTGCATACATTAATACATGATTTATATTTACTTACAAATGTTTACTGCATATTGCAGTTAGTGTAGTTCATCTTTTTTTTATTTATTATGTATTTTAGTGAGTATGATTACACATATAATTTTTTTTAAATCCTATCACATAGGCCTAGATTTGCATATGTATTGTATGTCATACTTGAGACCCAGGACTTTTACCCGTAAGGAAAACATGTGGGACAATAGGCTTCTTCCACCAGGATTAAGTTTTTGGCAATTCTGTGATTTGAACTCAGGGCCTAAAAGGCCCACTTCATGAATGGGTCAATGTAAGCACAACAGTTTGATGGACGTAAAGTTGTTGGGCAAATTTGAAGGCCTGAGTTGACATCCTAGGACTGGCCCATATATAAACAGATAGATGTGTAGACTGAAGTGTGTGTGTATTTACATATGTATATGCGTCTATAAATAAATATATACAAGAGACACATTTATGTAGATTCTAGTGTATAACTCCATATAAAGAGTGATGACTATATTATATATATATATATATATATATTCTATTACTACCAATTATTTGGTATAAAATTATGCCTCCATTAATTAATCATGGTAAAAGACTTAATAAAGCATTAATTATTCATTGTGTACAATCTTATACTACAATGACTAGCTAATTAGTGATTCAATTAGTATATGTCAAACATTCTATTAGTGTTCCTATAGATAGGAACGAATTTCCTAGGATTTTCAGCCATGTGTAGGTTGCAGTCCCAAGATGGAACTAAGGGCCTCTGTGCCTGGATTGGGCTCAGGGTTTATTGATAGCCCCCAGCTTTCGGCTATGCAAGGTCACATACAATTTTCAAGCCTAGTCCCTGAGACCCAGGATGGTCACAGTGCAAAGGAAACAAAGGTATAATTGTTGTGTAAAACTTCCTGGTTTATTCATCCTCCATTTTTTTAGTTTTACGTTTGTTTGCCAGTGATGGGAGTTGAACTCGGGTCCTAGAATACTTGGATCATCTGTGGGTGTAAAACCTGCACCCCAGCCTAGGGTAATCAAGGCTGAGGCAGAGTTAGAACAACCTGCTTTCAAGACTCATGCCTGCCCTCCCCCAAAGTGTTAAGGCATTGGCTTGGAATTTGGACCATTTTATCTGCCGTACATGGGAATTGAACTCAGGGGCTGGTTAACTCTCTTATGATCTGGGTGACATAGGAGCTCACCCGTTTGAAGAAAAGAAATTCAGGAACATCCCAAGGCGTGAATTCCAGGCCCAGGACTGGCAAAAATAATATTTGTATACATTCATAAGGTATATCATATATGTATGTATTCACATAGATATTACATATTGTACCCAGGACACAAAATTTTTACAGAAAGATGTCTGTTAAATCTAGCTGAGCTATGCAGGTATTTAGATCTGGGGTTTCTTTGTTGAGTTATTGCCGAATTGATTTATTTAGTGGGTTGAGTGGTGTGTTAAATCCCCAACAATTAATGTCTTCATATATATGTGGGATTTGAGGGAAAGTTATGTTTCTTGGATAAATTTGGGTGCTCCATTGTTTCGTGAATAGATATTTAGAATTGTAATATCCTCCTGAAGGAGAAATCCCTTAATTAGTATGTGGTGACCTTTATCTCTTCTCACGAATTTTAATTTGAAGTAAATTTTATCTGATTTTAGGATTGCAACTCCTGCCTGTTTATGGGGGCCGTTTGCTTGGTAGATTTTGCTCCAGCTTTTAACATTGAAAATGTGTTTGTTTTTATGGGCAAGATGTGACTGATGAAGGCAGCAGATACAATGATCTTGTTTTTTAATCCAAAAAGGAAATCTATGTCGCTTAATTGGAGAGTTAAGTCCATTCATGTTGATAGATAGGACTGAGAGGTATTTGGGAGTTCCTGCCAAGTAATCCACCTTCTTGGGGGCTGCGAAAACTGGGTTCTTCCTATGGTTCTTGGATTCTCAGTTTGCTTGCAGTTTCTTGGCCTTTATTGTGGTCTTGTTGGTTTTCTATGTGTAAGACATTTTTAAGAATCTTTTGTAGGGCTGGTTTGGTGGAGATATATTGGTTCCATTTTTGTTTGCTATGGAAGGTTTTTATTTGTCCTTCAGTTATGAAGGAGAGTTTAGCTGTGTACAGTATTCTTGGTTGATAGTTGTTTGATTTTAGAACATTGCATACATCATTGCAGGCTCTTCTTTCTTTGATTATCTCTGCTGAGAAATCTGAGGTGATTCTAATTGGTTTCCCTTTATAGGTGATTAATATTTTCTCCTTCACAGCCTTAAGTATCTTTAACTTGGTCTGAGTTGATCCAGTGTTCACCCACAGCATCAGAATATATGTTTTTCTCAGCAGCACATGGAACATTTTTGAAAATAAACCACATTTTAGGCCACAAAGCAAACTTGTCCACATTCAGAAACATTGAAGTTATACCATTCATTCTCTCTGAACACAAGGGAAAAAGATTAGAACTCAAAAGCAAATGCCACCAAATAAAGTCCGGTAACACATGGAGGCTGAACAACACACTGATGAACCACGAGTGGGTCATGGAAGAGATTAGAAAGGATATTCAAATGTTCATGCTATTCAACAAAAATGAGCATACAAATTAACAGCTCCTCTGGGACACAGCAAAGGCAGTACTCAGAAGCAAGTTTATTGCTCTGAGCTACTACATCAACAAATTGGAGAGATCCTAAACCAACAAGTTAATGAAACATCTAAAACTCCTTGAAAAGATCAGCAAGATAAACTCCAATCCAGTAGATGGTAAGAAATAATTAAAATTAAATCAGAATTAAATGAATTAGAATCCAAACTATAGAAAGAATCAACAAAACAAAGATTTGGTTCTTCGAAAAAATTAACAAAATTGACAGACCCTTAGCAAATCTTATCAGAAAAAGAACAGAACACACCCAAATAAATAAACTCAGAGATGCGAATGGAAACATCACCAAGGAAACAACCAAAATTCAGAACAATATAAGGGAATACTTCTCAAAACTTTATGCTAATAAGTTTGAGAACTTGACAGAAATGGACCTTTTCCTAACAAATATTGACATGCCAAAACTAAACCAAGATGAGTTAAACCAGCTTAACAGGCCCATATCAAGCATTGAAATAGAAACAGCAATAACAGACCTCCCAGGTAAGAAAAGTCCAGAACCAGATGCATTTACAGCAGAATTCTACAAGGCCTTCAAAGCAGAGCTCACAGCAATACTCCTCCAACTCTTCAATGAAATTGAAAGAGAAAGTTCACTACCGAACACATTCTATGAAGCCATCATAACCCTTATCCCAAAACCAGCCAGGGACTCATCAAAGAAAGAGAACTATAGACCCATTTCTTTGATGAACATTGATGCAAAACTTCTCAACAAAATTTTGGAAAATCATCTTCAACAATCCATCCAAAAAATCATACACCACGATCAATCAGAATTCATTTCAGGGATGCAAAGCTAGTTCAATATATGCAAATCAATTAATATTATTCATCACATCAAGAGGAGCAAGAATAAGAACCACATGTTTATATCAATAGATGCAGAAAAAGCATTTGACAAGATCCAACACCCCTTTATAATGAAGGTTTTGGAAAAATTAGGAAACCATGGAACATTCCTCAATAAAATAAAGGTTGTATATGACAAACCTACAGCCAAATTATACTTAATTGTGAAAAACTAAAGCCATTTTCTCTTAACTCACAAACAAGACAAGGATATCCACTCTCTCCGCTTCTCTTCAATCTAGTATTAGAATGCCTAGCTATAGCAATAAGACAAGATGCAAACATAAAGGGGATCAAAATGAGGAAAGACGAAATAAAACTCTCCCTTTTTGCAGATGACATGGTCTTGTATTTAAAGAATACCATAGACTCCACTCCCAAATTACTCAAGCTGATTCAAAACTTTGGCAAAGTAGCAGGGTATATAATTAACCCCCAAAATCAATGGATTTTCTCTATGCCAAAAATGAGAAAAGTGTGGCTGAAATTAGGAAAGCAAATCCATTTATAATAGTCCCACAAAAAATAAAATACCTAGGAATTAACTTAATCAAATCAGTGAAGGAACTCTATGATGAAAACTTTAAAAACTTGAAAAAGGAAATCAAAACAGAACTTAGAAAATGGCAAAACCTCCCATGCACCTGGATTGGAAAGATTAACATCGTGAAAATGGCAATACTTCCCAAGGCTATCTACAAATTCAAAGTGAAACCTATCAAAATTCCAACGTTATTCTTCAAGGAAATAGAAGAGGCAATCCAAAAATTCATATGGAACAATAAAAGACCCAGAATAGCAAAAATGCTCCTCAACGGAAAGAACACTGCTGGAGGAATATCAATACCAAATTTCAAACTCTACTATAAAGCCATAGTAATCAAAACCGCTTGGTACTGGCACATGAACAGACCTCAGGAACAGTGGAATAGAATTGGAAGTCCAGAAATGAACCTACAGACCTATACACATCTAATCTTCGATAAGGGTGCTAAAAATGTAGAATGTAAGAAAGACAGCCTCTATAGTAAATGGTGCTGGTAATATTGATTAACTACTTGTAGAAAACTAAAGCTAGATCCTTATATATCACCCTGCACCAGAATCAACTCCAAATGGATCAAAGACCTCAGAGTAAAAGCAGACACTCTGAAAACATTATAGGATGGAATAGGAAAAACCCTAGGTCTCCTTGGCGCAGGCTGAAATTGTCTTAATAAAGACCCGGAAACACATGAAGTTGCAGAGCTTCTGCATGGCAAAGGACATAGCTAGCAAGATCAATAGAAAGCCCACTGCTAGGGAGAAGATCTTCACTAGCCATACAACGGACAAGGGTCTCACATTTAAAATATACTTGAAACTCAAAAAATTAACTCCCTCAACAACAAATCCTCAATAGAAACAACTGCCCAATAAATAAGTGGGCTAAAGACTTAAAGAGAAACTTCTCTGAAGAACAAAGGATGGTCAACAGACACATGAAGAAATGCTCAACCTCCGTAGCCATGAAAGAAATGCAAATCAAAACAACATTGAGATACCACTTCACCCCAGTTAGAATGGCAAAAATCAAGAACTCTAACAACAACAGATGCTGGAGTGGATGTGGACAGAAGGGAACCTTACTTCATTGTTGTTGGGAGTGTAAACTTGTTCAACCACTTTGGAAAATAGTATGGAGGTTCCTCAAAAGACTTCACATAGAGCTCCCTTATGACCCAGCAATCCCACTTTTGGGCATTTACCCAAATGTTTACCAACAAGACCACACTAAAGCTACTAGTACAACTATGTTTATTGCAGCATTATTTACCATAGCTAAGACATGGAACCAACCCAGATGCCCATCAGTAGATGAATGGATCAAGAAAATGTGGTCTATATACACAATGGAATTCTATGCCTCCATCAGAAAGAATGACATTGCCCCATTTGTTAGGTAATGGAAAGGATTGGAAAGAATTTATTAGGTGAATTAAGCCAAGCGCAAAGAAACATAGGTCCCATGGTTTCCCTTATTTGCAATATCTAGTATATGTATGAGTCAAGCAGAAAAGGTCCGATAATGTGATGTTAGGAAAATGAACCCTTAGATATGTATTTTAATGTTTTTTCTTTCATGCATTTGTTTCTAATGCATTTATAAGATTATTTCTTTGTTGCTTTGTATGTCCCTTCCCCGAAGTATGACCCCTGCTTTCACTATATTTGATGTCAGTATAATTTGTGGAGGAGATGGGGAAAAACAGGTCGTTTAAGGATACAGGTGGACCTGTTGCAACATTGAGAAGTACAAGTTCTCATGTCGAAAACGAACTTTACAACTTTGATGAGGCGGGGAGAGTTGGGTGGGGCCGGGGGGGAGGCTTGGAAGAGATGTGAAGGTTAAACAAAGAGGAGGCTGCAATGCTTGATAAGAAATGGACTCATTATCTTGTCCATGTAATTGTAACCTCTCTGTACAGTATGTTCACAAAAAATAAAAATTAAAAGAAAAAAGAAAAAAATGTACTCATTATCTTGTAACTCCTCTGTACAGCATTTTCAATAAAATAAATAGATAAATAAAAAAAAGATTTTCACAGTAAGGAAAACAGTTCAACATTGGCTTCTTACTCCACCTATTGACTTGGCATTGCTGGGATTTGAACTTAGGGCCTGGAATGCCCAATTCATCAAGTGGTCAGTGTAAGCACAGTAGCCACAAAATATTCACTCCCAGTACCTGAGTTCTAGCCCAAGGAGTCACCAATATATAAATAGATAGTTGTGTAAATTATGGCAAATATATATATATATATTTATATTTAGAGAGAGAGAGAGAGAGAGAGAGAGAGAGGGCAGGCAGAGAGAGATTTATCATTTATTCCATTGTATATTTAAATACATAAGAATAATTACAGAATGTGAGATGTCCACATTTCAAAGTACATGTAATGTATTATTAATAATTAATAGGTATTGAATTAAGCCTCCATTTAACAATGTATCATGTTTTAAGGCACAATAAAATGTTTCCTTTAGCAAAAGGAGCTCAGGGACAATGTCTAGGCTCACAGTTCAAGACTCCAGGACCTGCCACCAAAAAAAGAGCCATTAACTCCACGTATCTGTGTATGTATGAATGTATTTCTATCGGTGAAAATTCAGAGTCACTATGAAGAAAGGAACCCAGCTAGGAAATTTGCTTTGAATGTAATGATTTCATAGCACAGAGAATGCTTTCAAGACAGTGCATGTTCCAGAGCTTCCCTCACTGTTCCCAGTGTAACCTGAGGGTTTCTCCACACCCCAAGCTGTAGGGGGAAGTCTGTCTCATTGTTGGAACAGGCAGACAAAAGGCCTCACTCCTGTACAGCTGTGCAAAAAAAAATCCATCCTGGCCAATTAGTGAGGATGAGTGTGGGCGGCTCTGAAGGTCAGGAGAAAAAGGCCTCTTTGTACCCCAAGCTATTTCTCTCCCCAGTTCTCTGTTTTGACAGGACTCTTTATTTGTGCCACCTCCTGTGGCAGGCCACGTTCCCTGCACTCATCTTGTCTTTGTTACACTATGTTTCAGTGTTGAGACAAACTGCTACAATCAATTAAAAAGTCCTTCTGGCAGACAACTAGGGCCCTGAATCTAATGAAACGATTCATTATTGGCAGTGTTGCCTCCCTAGGTTTCCAGAAGCTTGCTAAATCTAAGCACTTGTGCAAAATCACAATGCTTCCTGTCATCTAGGGCTGGTGAAGCTCATAAGGATTTGAAACTTTTCACCTCTCCTAGTTGGGCCCTCGGTGGCTAGGTTTTGGAGTTGAACACAGGGCAAAGGTGCTGACCATGAGTTCAGAGCCAAATATCAGTGCTTTCCGATTTGGTTCACAGCTTCACTTTTGGTCTTTGTGTGTGTGTGTGTGTGTGTGTGTGTGTGTGTAGGGTGACAGGTGCGAGTCACAAGTGCCCAGCTTCCACTTCAAATTTCTAAGTGGTGAATAGGAGATAATAGTCTCATGGGACATTTTGTGTCTGGGATAGTTTGGATTCCAGATCATCAGATTTCAGCTTCCTGAATAGGCAGGATGACAAACCTCAGCTAAAGACACCTAAGCTGTGACACTTTGCTGCAAGGGGTCCTTGGCTCCACGTGGTAGAGCGCTAACCATGATCCCAAGATGAAAGTCAGAGCCTAGGCTCTGATTTCAAGGTTCATGATGGAGAAAACTAAACAAAAACAATTGTCTGAAGGAGACAACTCACTAGATTTCAGTACATACATCATTTTGGCCCTGACATGGGGCATATCTGAGCCTCAACTTTCCCATCTGTGCAATCAACTTACTTGTGGATCTCTTACAAGGACCAGATGAAAGAATGAACCCCGTGAAGGACTAAGAAAACAATAGCTTATGAAGAACTCATCACATAGCTGTATCCCACATGCTGTCATTAGAATTATGGTTCTTTCATCAGTATCACCATTCTTTCAGAAACACATCACAAACCTCACAAAGTTTACATCTAATGATTTAGAGGGGCGTGTTTTTTGGGGGGAGTCAGCCACGTGGATTGCACTCAAAGGTTTGGGGTACTCTCCTAAGATCTTTAGCTCAAGGCTAGGGCTCTACTACCTTGAGCCACAGGTCAGAGTTTCACAGACTTCCTGCCAGGGTTGGGTTCTAAACCCACCAGTGTCAGATCTCAGCCCCTGAGTAGCTTGGTTGACAGGGGTGAGTGAGCCAGCAGCATCTGGTTCCATAGAGCTGGGTTGCAGTGGTTTATGTCTGGCTAAGTCAGGTTAGATGTCACCTGTCAACACCAGACTCCCAGTTTGCTCTCTGATGAGATATTTGCAGTACTATCCTTATTCATTGCAGTCAGAACATTCTATCTTTTTTTTTGTTGCCAGTCCTAGGGTCTTGAATAAGGGTCCAGACACAGTCCCTATGCTTTTATGCTCAAAGCTAGTACTCAACTGCTTAAGCAAGACAGCACAACTTCAGGATTTTTCTGTGCATATGGTAGTGAGGAATCGAATCCAGGGCTTTGCATGTCCTAGGCAAGCACACTACCACTGAACCCCAGGAGTGACAAGTGTACAAACAAATAAATGTGTAGATTGGTATATAGATAGATAGGTAGGTAGATAGATAGATAGATAGGTAGATAAATAGATAGACAGACAGACAGACAGACAGACAGACAGACAGACGGACGGACAGACGGACGGACGGACGGACGGACGGACGGACGGACGGACAGACAGACAGACAGACAGACAGACAGACAGACAGACAGACAGACAGACAGATAGATAGATAGATAGATAGATAGATAGATAGATAGATAGATAGATAGATAGATAGATTGATTGATTGATAGATAGATAGTTTGATTGATAGATTGATTGATTGATAGATAGAGGTATATGCTTAAAACAAGAAAAAGATGTCTGTATATTATGAAATTGCATACATGATATTACTACTGATTATTGGCAATTAAATTATTCCTTCCTTTTTTAAGTATCATGATTGAATACATAATAAAGTATTAATTAAAAATTAATGAAGTATAATTGTTGTGTATAGTTTTATATTATAATCATACACTAACTAGTAATTTATTTGTTACTTTTATAACATTTCATTTGTATGGATGTATATCAGAATGCGTCTTAGGTTCTCCCACCATTCATTAGTGACAGTACCAGGAATCTACATCCAAGACTAAGTTGCCTCTTTTGGCTATGGCTTCCCTAATAGCCCGCCAAACATCAGCAATGCAAGGTCATGTACACTTTCTGGGCTTTGTCATTTAGACCCAGGATGGCCACAATACAAAAGGGAAAAAAAAAGTAAAACCACCTTATTCAATGTCTCAGTTTTTTTTTTTTTTTTTTTATTGTGAGATTACCGTACAGAGGACTTACGATTACATGGGCAAGCTAACGAATACATTTTTATCAAGCATTGTTGCCTCCTCTTGTTTCCCCTTCCAATCTCAATTTTATCCTTCTCTTTTGATTTTTTTTGCCAGCCCCGAGATTTGAACTCGGGTCCTAGGATCCCAACGTCGATTGTAGCAGAGATACCAAGACCTGAGTTCCAGCCCCATGCTTGGCCAAAAATATTATAATAATAAGGCCCTGGCTTGGAATTTGCATGATTTTTCTTTCAGGCCTTTGATTTGAACTCAGGGTCTGGGTAACTCTGTGAAACTGTGGGTGAAGGGTAAGCTTACAATCCTTGAAAAGAAGAAATTCAGATCAGTTCCCAGGGCCTGAATTAAAGCCCCAGCACTGGAAAAACTAATATTTATATATGAGATTCATTTATATTACATGGGTTTACTGCATATGATGTTTATTACCTTTATTAATTTAGTATTATTACACATATAATATTTCATTACATGATATCATCTAGGATATATTTGCATATGGATTATACATCATACTGAGACCGAGGACTTTCACAGAGAAGGAAAAAAAATGTGTCAAAATTAGCTTATTAATCCACGAATAAATTTTTGGCCATGCTGGGATTTCAACTCACAATGCCCAATCCATAAATGGGGTCAAAATCTTAAAAGACCAGCGTCCGGCAAACTGAGCTGCCAGGAAGTTCTGAGGACCTGTGATCAAGCCACAGTAGTGCCCAGTATATATATATTGATAGATGTATATATATATATATATATATATATATATATATATATATATATATATATATATATATATGAGTGTGTGTATATATATCTGCAGATATATGTGTATATATATATATATATATATACATATATATATATATATACAGAGAGGGAATGTGAGGATATTGTTATATAAATATATATATAACCAATTATTAGTGATTACATTATGCCTCCCTTTAATGAAGTATCATGGTTGAAAACTTATGAAAGTATTAATTATAACTTAGTCAATATCCTTCCATTAGGTGCTAGAATGGAAGATACAAATCCAATAATTTGTGTGTGGCATTCTAAAATAGAATCATGAATTAACTTCAAATTATTACTTTTATAACATTCCAATAGCATTCACATGAATAAGAATGAGTTTGTCAGATTCTCCCTCCATTTGAGGGGGGCAGACCTAGCATTCGAACTCCAGGTCTGGGTAGTTTACTTCGAATGCAAAGCATTGGAATGGCACTGTGAAGACTTCAGATTGTCAGGATTAAAAAAAGAACAACAAGAAAAAAAAAAGCCAGGTGTCAGCGGCATCTGCCTGTAATTCTAGTTCCTCAGATGGCTGAGATAGAGAGAATGCCAGTTTGAATTCAGCTGGGGCAAGAAAGTTCCTGACACACTTATTTCTAAGAGACCACAGGGGGAAAAATACACACATGGGTGTGCTGTGGCTCAAGGGCAGAGCACTACCCTTGAGCAAATGGGACAAGGCCTAGACTCATAGTTCAATCCTGTACCTGCCCCCCCCAAAAAAGAAGGCAGTAGTAATTCTATGTCTCTGTGTATGGATGGATGGTGTATGGATGATGGGCATTCAGCAGGTTGCCCATGCCCAGCCCCAAAATCTGGGCAAGCTCGGACAAGCACTCAGATAGTACTAACTCTGAGCCAGCAGCTTGAACATAGCATCCTTCTCTACCATTTAAGTACGGAAACCCCAAAAGCTTTGCCTGGGCTGCTGTGTGCAACGGGTGCATTATGTTCTGGGTGTGGTGTCCTATCAGGACACCTAGAAGCCAGCCACTGCCTCCAGAAAGAACACACTTCCTAGGCTTTAGGAGCTGTCCAAGGTTCTGGCTCCATATTCTAGATCCCTCTGTAGGATGTGGGGCCTGGTGGCTATAACTCATTCATCATTCCTGATTGCCGAGTCTCAAGCTGGTCCCAAATTCTGGCAAAGATAGGAAATAGCCAGTGATTTCAGCGCCAAAAGGGGTAAGCCAATAAATCCAACCCTCATATCTCCTGTTAGAAGTAAGCCTGGGGCTGCGAATGTGGCTTAACCGTAGAGTGCTTACCTAGATTGCATGAAGCCCTGGGTTCAATTCCTCAGTACCAGAGAAAAAGAAAAAGCCAAAAGTGGCACTGTGACTTAAATGATAGAGTGCTAGCCTTGAGCAAAAGAAGCTTAGGAACATGCCCAGACCTTGAGTTTAAGGCCAAGACTGGCAAAAAAAGGGACCCTGGTGAGACATATTCTTCTGGCACTCAGAGGAGGGCCGAGAATAAAAGTAAGAGGTAGAGGTCAGGCGCTGGTGGCTCACCCCTGTAATCTTAGCTACTCAGGAGGCTGAGATGTGAGGATCAAAATTAGAAGCAGGAAAGACAATATGAGACACTTTTCTCCAATTAAACACTCAAAAAGCCAGAAATAGTGCTATGGTTCAAGTACTAGATTGCTAGCCTTGAGCACAAAATCTCAGGGATACTGTCAAGGCCATGAATTCAAACCCCCAGACTGGCACAAACAAACACACCCAGATAGAGCATTTGCCAGTCGGCCTTCACAAGTTCCATCTCTAGCAATTCAATATTTTTTTTAAAAAAAAGACGGAAAAGGGAAGGAAAGACTTGCTCCAGAAGGTGATATAACCAGTGCCAAAATTCCACAGGAGTTCTAAGATGTGGATTCAGGACAGAAGGTACAGCATAGGCAAAGGTCCTGAGGTGGGGTTTAGTGCAGGTGATGTGGGTGGAATTAAGATTCTGTTGCTTCAGACAAGTGTGGCAGGACATTTAAGGCTGGATCAAGTTTTGTACTTGAGTCACAGGTAGGGCAGAGGGTGGGGTCCTAGAATCAGGCCCAGGGGGAAGATTAGGTTGGCTTTTCAACAAGGACCCCAGCCATTCCCAGTGTCTGGAAGCCTATTTTTCAAAGTTCCTGACCCTCAGAGGCCTCCTTTGCATGGAGTCAGGGCAAATGCAGTGAAGAACTCTTTCTTAAGAAAATCTTCTTGCCTGCTGCCAATAGTAGCTCAACCCCTGTAAATCCTAGCTACTCAGGAGACTGAGATCAGATATCGTGGGTCAAAGACAGCTCAGGGGAAGAAAATTAGTGAAACTCTTTTCTTGCCAATGAACTACCAAAACCAGAAATGGAAATGTGGCTCAAGTAGTAAACTGCCAGCCTTGAGAAAAAGTTAAGAGACCAGGGCCAAGACTCTGAGTTCAAGCCCCAGTACTAGCACAGAAAAATAAATAAATAAAAGCTTTCAGAAGCTCCTAGCCCACTGTGGTGAAAGGACAGATCAGCTAAGTGCATGTGGTTCACGCATGTCCTCCTACCTCCTCAGGAGGCTGAAATCTGAGGATCGTGGTTTAAAGCCAGCACAGGCAAGAAAGTCCAGAGGACTCTGATCGACAAGGAACCACCAGAAAACTAGAAGAGGTTCTGTGGCTCAATTGGTAAGCTGAAGAGCTGAGGGACAGTGCCCAGGCCCAGAGTTCGAGCACCTAGGGCTTGGATTCAGGGCCTGGGTGTCATCCCTGAGTTTCTTTTACTCAAGACTTAGGCTCTACAACTTGAGCCACAGCACCATATCTGGCTTTTTTGGGGGGAGGTGTTGGTTTATGGGAGATAAGAATTTCAGAAACTCTCCTGCCTGGGCTGGCTTTGAGTCGCATCCATCAGTCCTCAGCCTCCCCAATAGCCAGGAGAATGTGTGAGAACCACTGGCACCTGACCACCACCATCTATTTATAATCCCCTTGGGCCAGTGCTGGAACTTCTGCACTGCACCCCCCTTGTTGTGAGTGGGAAGAAGACGTGGGTGGGTTTGATACTTCAACAGCCTATGTACCTTTGAGCATTGTTCCAGGTCTGTCTGATGGCAGTTTCCTCGTCATACACAGCAATGACTTGGTTCTGTCACAGAAAAAAATGTCCCCCAGGAGGTGTCAGTTCTGGGGTCTTTCCTCTTCAAAGCACCCCCACTCCCTGAAATGACACACCCCAGAAAAGTAAACTATACATAGAGTGAATTCATTTTCTTATAACCAGCGTCTGGCCAGAAAGGTAGCAGTGGGGAATCCTGATCCAGACCAGCCTGAGCATATATTAAGTCTCTATCTTGGAAATGCCCAAGACAGAAAGTCTTGGCTCAAAATGGTAGAAGATCTGACTGGCACGCCTAAAGCCTTGAATTCAAACCCTAATATACTAAAAAGAATCGGAGGGCCCCTGCCAGAGGCTCATGACAAAAATCCTAGCTACTCAGGAGGCTGAGATCTGAAGATCACCGGTCAACATTTAAAATAGGTTTGGCCTCGGCCATCAGACATCATGATGAGAAGACCCAAAGTCTGACCCATGACTGTGCTCTCCATACTAACAGGTATTTCATACTTACTAAGTGCTGGCCATGCTCTCTGTCCCCCTGGGGACCCATGCCCTGCGGGCTCAACCCCCAGGTCCTCCCAAGCTCCCTCTGCCACCAACCAGGCCCAAGGGAGTAGACAGCTCTAGGGCACACAGATACCTTGGTCTTATAATTTAACGGTGCTGAGTCCCCATCAAGCATCTCTCCCTTCCAGGTCCCCAGACCTCAGCAACAAAGCCCATGTACCCCCCAAAAAGGCAGGCAGAAGTTACCAAAGGGTCCAGCACTCATTGGTACAGCCCACATCTACGCACACACACACACACACACACACACACACACACACACACACACACACACACACACACACACACACACACACCCAGCAGGGATGGTTCATGTTTGTCTTCCTTGCTACTCAGGATGCTGTGCTTTGAGGATCACGGTTCAAAGCCAGCCCATGCTGGAAAGTCTGTGAGGCTCTTATCTACAGTGAACCACCAAAAAGCCAGAAGTGGGGCTGTGGCTCAAGTTTCAGAACAATAGCTTTGAGCACAAAAGCTCAGGAACAGCACGTAGGACCTGAGTTCAAGGCCCAGGTCTTCTACCTCCAAACACACACAGATACAGACACAGACAGAAAGACAGACAGACAGACACACACACACACACATACACACACGCGCACACACACACACACACACACACACACACACACACACACACACACACACACATACGGAGAGCCCAAGGCTTCAGCAGGCCCTGAGAACAGAACCATGAATTCTTTCCATTAGGATCACATCCCACCCTCAAGAAGGTGGCACTACAAACATCAGACCCACTATAGACAAACCAGTAAGCCTCTCACATATCTGGAATGTCTCATAGTCCAGCAAGGCAGTTCCTACTGTACACATTGCTATGTAAAAAACTTAGCCCCCTCTTTTTTGTAGTTGGTCATGAGGTTTGACTCGGCCAGGGCGCTGTCCCTCAGCTCTTCAGCTGAAGTTGGGCACTCTCCCACTTGAGCCACAGTGCCAATTCCTGTTCTCTGGTGGTCCATTGGACTTCAAGTCTCACAGACTTTTCTGCCCATGCTGGTTTGGACCTATGTCTTCACATCTCAGCCTTCTGTGTAGCGAGAATGTGAGTTGTGAGGCATCAGCGGCTTCCGGCTTCAGCCACCTTCGCATACCCAGAGGAAACCCATCCTTGTCTGGCCACAAACTTCTTGCAACCCTTGACTTAAGACTTTGTCACCTAACATCCAAATCCATCCTTCAATGGAGAGAATACAGACACAACAATCCCAGCCCTGCAACCATTTGCCCACTCGCTGCCTGTCACAGGCCACGTCCTCTTGAAGCTGTGGCTTCAAACTGTGGCAAACTTGGGGAGTTCTTAGAAATGTTTGTACAGTGAATCCAGCACCTTGTCTCTCAACCAAAGCACCCCCCCACGCCTCACCCCCCTCCCCCGGCACACTTCCACCATCCTTTGCAGGTAAAGGTGTTGGATTTCTTTCTTTTTTTCAGTTGTGGAGCTTGAACTCTGATTCTGGGTGCTGTCCCTGAGCTCTTCAGCTCAAGGCAAGGACTCTACTACTTCAGCCACAGCACCCCTTCTGGTTTTCTGGGTGGTTCATTGGAGATAAGAGTCTCAGGGTGTCCAAAACTAGCTTTACAATGTCGATGCAGAGGGGGGAAGGGGGGGAAGGAGAAGGATTGGGATTGTGGGGGAGGGGGGAGGCTGGGAAGGGATGTGAAGGGAAAACAAAGGAGGAGGCTGCAATGCTTGGTAAGAAATGTAGGCATTATACTGCCCACGTAATTGTAACTCCTCTGTACAGTATGTTCACAAATAAAATAAAATTAAATTAAAAAAAAAAGAGTCTCAGGGTCTTTCCTGCTGAGGATAGCTTTGAATTGTGATCCTCAGCTCTCAGCTGCTGAGTACCTAGGATGACAGCCATGAGCTACTGGCACCAGGCCAAAGATACTTTTCCATTCCTTTCACCGTATCCCCTCAGGAAATTGAGATCTGAGGATTACAGTTGAATGCCACCCTTGACAGCAAAGTCCATGAGAACACTTTTTCTCCAATTAAACACCCAAAAAAGTTGGAAGTGGATCTGTGGCTCAAATGGTAGAGTGCTAGCTTTGAGCATCAAAGAGAAGGGATAAAACCCAGGCCCTAGTTTCAAGCTTTTTCTAGCAAAGACCCACCTAAGAAAGTGAAGCAGGTGGACACACAGGAGCTCAAAGCTCACACATAATACTCAAGACTTCCAGAACAGACCCCATTCTGCTCTGATTCCCTAGATTCTATGTCTTACACCATGGCAGTCTTATATGGGACTGACCATGCACCAAGATATGATGTTCAAGTACAATCTCATACTGAGGATCCCCTGACCTTATCAAAGACTCAGGATCTCTCACTGTCCTTCCTTGACACTGGGCAGCAAGGTGAGTTCTAGTTATCCAACCACAGGATGTGGGAATGAAAGGACTTGCTTGTAGTACCACAAAGGGGAGTGGCACTTCCTAATGGGAGTCCTGGGATAAAACCCACACCCAGCCCATGTAGACCCCTCAGAGGTCCAAGTGGTGACCCTAAGGGGGCCCAGGACACTGCATTGCTGCTGCAGCAAGAATAGCATTTGTTGCGGTGGGTTGTAGCCAACAAGTCTGCATTAGTGACCAAACCAAGCAACCCAGACTCAGATGTCAAAGCCAGGGGGGAAGGCAGTGCAGACGCCAAGTCCTGCCTTCCATCTGTGCAGCCTACACTGCCAAGGCCAGACCCATTCCCCTGCTTTGGAGAACAACGAGTGTAGGGGTGAGCCCATTGCCTCCAAATGGAGTATCCCTGGAATGGTACCCAGAGCTGGGCCCATATGGGCCAGAAGGGTGACGGAGGAGACTACACAGCAAAGCCAAAGGGGCTTCTGTCCCTCGGTGCTGCAGCTGGTGTGCTGCAAGTCCAGGCTCCTCTGGCATGGATGGGCATATGTAGGGTTGGCCCTGTACCCGACTCCACAGGGACCAGAAAATGGAGGTCCACAGAGATGCTGAAGGGACTCCAGGTTGCTGAACTGCTGCAGCTGTCAACAGCCAGCTGGCAGAGAGACCAGCATATGGCTCCAGTCCCCAGACCCCCTTAAAGCCTGATGAGGTGAACCAAGGCTGGGCTACCTAGCCCCAAGGAGGCAGACTGCATGTTTAGCCTTCCTTTACTCATGGACTGTGCAGTGTACAAGCATGGTGTCCCCCACCCCGCACTCATGGGGACAGGCAGTGACCCCAGAACAAAGTCTCCCTAGGATGGGCCAAACACTCAGGAGCACAGAAGACCAGTACCAGCACAGCTGGAGGAGGAGAGGGCAGCCGTGGCCTCAACTCCAGCCCCATAGCTGCCAGCTGCTGGGTGAAATGGGGCATCTGAGACTGGGACGTTAGGTGGGATGCGTGGGCGGGGTTCATCTAGCAATTCTGGGGAGCATGCACACACATCCACTCACCGCACATCCACCGTAAGGGAGTTGGCCCCACATCTCAACAGGTGACCTAAGAAGGCACCTATACCCACAGGGACTAAAGAAGTGGAATTTCACGTAGTGACTTGGAAAGGGCTCCAGGGCACAGCCTTGGAGCAAGGAACAATTGGCAAAAAAATAAAAGAAAAACAACAAATGTCCAGGAAAACTATTCAGCAATGATAACCTATTACACTTTAAAAACAGTTTTGCTTTCCTCTTGTCCTATATTTTTGCATGGGGACCTCTGAATTAACCAGAAATCTCCAGGATTTCTTCATACATAGTAACACAAATAAATAGAGCTTCTATTCTTTTTTAATTAAGGGAAGTTGCATTCAGTCCTTTACCATGTTTGATTCATGAAAAGAAATCCTGAAATATATCTGTAAAACACCAAACTCTTCTGAACACCTCACTGAAGAAAGAGAATTAAATGACCAAGCAACAGGTATCACCCATATTGTCACCTAGCTAGCTATCTCTCTGATTAGAAAATAATCCTGCCTGCACATGCAGATCGCTTATGCAAAATGTTTTCCAACAGCTCTTGTTGTTATCTTACATTTATCTTCCTCTTCCTGCCTCCTCTCCTGCTCCTCTTCCTAGTGTCCTGTTTCCCTCTTCCTTCTCTCCTACCTCTACTTTCTCCCTGTCCCCTCCTCTCCTCTCTCGTGCTATGCCCTTTCTCCTCTCTTACCCCTTCCTCCTCCTTTCCTTTCCTCTTTCTCCTAAACTTTCACTTTATTCTACATCTTTATGGTCCTGAGGGTTGGACACGCACTAAGCAAATGCTTTGCTGCTCGCTACAGGCCTCCAGTCTGGACTTCATTTCAATGACACTCTATTTCTTTGCTACAAACCCAACAAAGTATTTTGATTGAGGATTTAATTCATTATATATATTCTACATCATGAATATGTGCTACTTCATACAGTGTGGATAATAGGTTTGGATTATGCTTTGGGCTTCAGTTAAACTCATCAGAAACAATGTCTTTGAAGGCAAGCTAATGTGATCCTGTTACTCCCATATTAATGAACTGGTTACTTTGTATCTTGCACAAGTACTTCCATATTGCTCACAGTTTAATGAACTGTCACTTTGTGGTAGAACCCACAGTAATACTAACCCAAGGATTGCTGGGTATGAGAAGATTAAGTCCAGACAGGAAAATCCATGAGATATGTATTTCAAATTAACTATTAAAAAGCCAGAAGAAAACTTGTGACTACATGGTATAGTGTCATACTTCCACAGAATAAGCTGACGACAGGACCAAGGCCTGGATTGAAGACCTGTGGTGGGTGCACACACACACACACACACACACACACACACACACACACACACACACACACACACACACACACACACACACACACAATTTCCCAGCTAGAGCAAGTACAATATCTGTTTTCCCAATGACATATCTGAGATACAATCCTATGTGTTTGGATATTTTTGAAAGCTGTATCATCAACTTACATAATTTTAATAAATAACACCCTGCTCACTATTATTTAATCCTGGTTGGAAAATATTTTAAGATACATTTTCATGTACAAAATTGAGTATTTCCCCAATTCGTGACTGTCTTGGTTTATTAAAAAGAAAGAATTATGTCTTTAATTCATTAGTTCATAAATTAAAAAATTAACCCTAACCCTAGAACCAATTGCCATTGCATTCAAAAAGCCACACAAATATATTAAATTTATAAATCTTATCTTTGATTCAACTCATCTTTCTTAAAATAGTTTCTAGTTTTACTGAATATGTTGTCATTTTTCTAACACGAACCCTAACTGGAACATTCAGGCTAATTCTCACACTAATCATATCCCAATCCTAATATTATTAGCAGTTTCCTATTTCATATTCATCCTAGTTCTATCTTAACTTGTTATTCGAAGATTTACTTTCAGTTTGACCCTAAATTTTCCATTTCTCTAATGCTAACATTAAGCCCAGCTGGAACTGAAACCTAACTTTCAACCTAATAGTCCAAAGTTAATATTAAAATATACTCTAGTTTTTATACATTGGAATGAATATTCCAGTTTGCACTCTGGAAATGAGTTTCAATTTGCCCTAATTCCAAAAATTTTCCTGACTCTATCTCTGAAGTTATCTTTTTCCCTAACATGAACCATTATATTACTTGTCATCAGATTCTCTTATCAGGAAAAACACTGTAGTTTCCATTGATCCTACAATTTCCTGAACCACTGTATCCTAAAACAATTTCATATTTACTTATCATCTAGTCCATTACTCAATGCTAACTCTCAACCTAAACCTGGCTGGAAAACTTTCATTAATCATTGCAAGAATGATCACTGAGAAATATATATATATATATATATATATATATATATATATATATATATATATATATATATATAAAATGGTAATGCTCTAGTTACTATTCAGTCTCACATTTTTGTTTCTACTTGTTAGTGAAAATGCAATTTTATACTAAAACTTTCCTATTCATAACACTAATCATAATCAGAACTAAATACTGACACTGATTTTAATCCAAATATGTCAATATTAACACATACTAGTTAGTGTTACATTAGTTTTTATTCATCCTAACTTGATTCAAATATGCCTTCCAAACATAGGTTTCAATTTTTTTCCAATATCTTAGTCATTTTCTAACCCTAAACTTAATCTTAACTGGAATATTGAGAATAAATAAAACCTAATTGCAAGTAGATTCTAACATTAATAGCAGTACTCTAGTTCACATTCATTCTAATTCTTACCAGACTTATTCCAAAATTTACCATCAATTTGAGCCTCATTTTCTTTTCTCCTTCACTCTAACCCTAAACGTGGCTGGAATCCTAATCATAACCTTATCACTAATGGTATCACAATTTTAAAATTTATGAAAAATGCTGGTTTTGTGCAATCCTAACTGAAATTCCACTTATAATTCTTGAAATAAATTGCAAGTTTTCCTAAATCCTACAGATTTTCTCATTCTTATCTCTGAACCTATCCTTTTCCATAAGAGGAATCATTAAACCAATTGATTTCAAATCCTAATATTATGAAATACATTGTAATTCCATTATCCCAGCTTTTCCTGAATTCCTAAAACCTAAATAAGTTCAGATTTAATTAACATTTATCCCATTCCTTTTTTTTTTCTTTTTGTTGGTTGTGGGGTTTCATTTCTGGGCCTGGGTAAAATCCCTGAGTTCTAGGCATGGGCATGATCCCTGAGTTCTTTAGCTCAAGGTGTGCATTTTACCACTTGAGCCACAGCACCACTTTCTGGTTAATTGAAATAAAATTCTCACAGACTTTCCTGCCTGGGCTGGCTTTGAACTGCAATCCTCAGAAATCAGCTTCCTGAATAGGTAGGATAATAGGCACGAGCCACCAGTTTAATATATAACTTTATTCAATCCTTAACCCCCTTTAACCAGAAACCTAATCTTAATTATAACCTGAATTAACACCAAATGGTTAATGTATGGAAAATTGTCTGGATTCTATCCAATCACACATTTTTTTATTCTACTTCTTAGTGGAAAACTAAATTTTACCCTAAAGCTTATCCTTTCCTAATCCTAACAAGAACCAAAACAGTAACACTTTAAACCAAATTATATATGTATGTTTAAAATAACACCCATACTTTTTTTCATTCATTCTAACTTTGATGTCATTCATTCTTCTTAAAATATGTGGCAGTTTTACACAATATCTTATATTTTTTTCTCATCCTAAACCCAGCTCAAACTGGAACACCTTGCCTAATCCTAAACCTACATATAACCGAATCATAATGTTAATAGCAAGCCTCTATTTCACAATTATCCTATCTATTGATCAGCGTGTAGTTCTAAATTTTACTTGCATTTGGAACCTAAATTTTTAAAATTGTTTTTCTATTTCTTGTCAAGTTTTATTTTTCATTTCTTTTTAAATTTTATTATATTGTAATGAGGCTTATATAGGGATTACAGTTACATGTGTAAGGTAATGAGTACATTTCTTGTTGAGCATTGTTACCCCCTTCTTTGTTGTTGTCCCACTATCCCTTCCCTCTCCTACTTCCATCACTCTTCTCTCCCCATGGTGTAAAGTTCATTTTCAGTATAGTGTGCTATGAGTATTATTGTTGCAATAGGTTATCCTGTGTTGAAACTAAATTTTCTATTTCTCTAATCCTAATTCTAATTCTGTCTGGTATCCTAACCCTAACCATAATAAAAATTCAGAAGGTAACAGAAAATACCCTTTTTTGTTCATCGTGATAATCCACTCAATTCAGAAGGTAACAGAAAATACCCTTTTTTGTTCATCGTGATAATCCACTCTACGTCTTGAATTAAGTTGCAATTTAGCTTAAATCTTCCAAATTACTTTATATGTGCATATGTAAAGATGTAATTTTATGTGAAAAACAGAAGATCTTTGGAGAAAGGAGTAACAAAAAGGAAATAAAGGGAGTAAAATCAAACATTTTAATATATTATGGAAAGAGCATAATTAAACTGCCACTTCTGAAAATTAATAAACATAAACAAAATAACTACAAATAAATAAAGAAATAACACACTGCCTTCCAGTGTTCTTGAAGAGAACCATGATATGTCTTGTGAAAGAAATACTTGTGTTAGATAAACTTTGTTCATGCATAATTTATATTGTTATTGGCCAATTATTTAACTTAAATAAATAAATAAATAAAATTTATCAAATAAGATTTCATGACAAAATATAAATCAGTTACTTAATAATTGTTTGAGAAAAAGTTATAGTCATGAGTTTTAAGAAGCTAAATTTCTATTTCCCTACAAAGCAATGATTTAGGTTTACTAATCTAGTATTTCTAGTAAGTTTAGAGAACATAATTGGCATGTAAAACAATGAACTGTACATCTTGTGTTTTGGATTTAAAACATTGTCTTTTATTCAAATGAATACGTAGGTTTACTTTTCAAAATAAATGCAATTTTATCTCCTTTCAGAACAAGTACTTACCCTGCAATTAAATGTATTAGGATATTCAGGTATTTAAAAGCTAAATTTTCTATGTTTGTTATGTAGCTCTACATATTCAAAATGGCATGATTTTTCTATTCATAAATGTCAAATCTGTGAGATTTTTGCTTCATCAATATACATTATCTCATGAGGTTGTTGTGAATGCTCCAGTAACCAGTGTGGTCAAAAACATTTCCTGGATTCTAAATTTTAAATCTAATCATTTTTAGCCTTTGATTATATCAGGTATTGTCACTTCAGAGCAATTAAACTAAAATAAATACTACTTTTTAAACATTTCACTCACATTGTAAATAATATGAACATAGGTTAAACAGAGACTAATCATTTCAAACTCACTATATTTGATGATCTTAGCATTAAGAATGTAGAGAGTATAAGAACCCTATACTCAATATTTTTGGTTAGATTAAATTAAATTATATATCTGGATTTCTAAATTGGAGTAAATCACATGGAAATAGGAAAACAATAAGTAAATGATTACGTTAGAATCATTTTCTTCTAAAAAAATTTTTATTGTGAAATTACCGTTCAGAGGGGTTACAAATATACGGGCAACATAACAGTTCATTTCTTATCAAGCATTGTTGCCTCCTCCTTTGTTTCCTCTTACAATTCTTTCCCATCTCTAACCCTTTGCCAGTCAAAATCGTAAAGTTCGTCTTTCGACATAACGTCTTGTACATCTCATTGTTGCAATGGGTCCAAGGGTATCCCTAAAATTATGAAGCAAAAATATCACCAAGAAATATACTTTTCAATAAAATGTTTCAATCCTTAGGTAAAGTGCTTTATCCTTCAAATATTGAAGGATAATTTTTTTTCTCAAAATAGAAATTCTGCAAATAATCTAATGTATGTTTTCATGCAAAAAATTCTATGACTTCTAGTCTTGTTATATGATTTTCATTATATTTTTATTGAGAAATAATTCCTAATTATATTTATTACAAACTTCTGTACTTATACAAATCATGTCTGTACATGCTAAGTTACATAATTTAATACACAAACAAAATTATCTTTTTTACTGTCTCCCACAGGTAAGGATGAGGTGCTGAAGTATATTAAATGAAAGCACTCTAAAAGAGAGTCTATGTGTATACTTATTTAAACGACTTGTTTTTCCCCTTCCCCTCCACAAATTATACCAACATCAAATACAGTGAAAGCAGGGGTTATACTGTGGGGGAGGGACATACAAAGCAACAAATAAATAATCTTGTAAATGTGTTAGAAACAATCGCATGAAAGAAAAAAATGAATACATATCTTAGGGTTTATTTCCCTAACATCACCTTATCTGACCTTTTCTGCTTGACTAAGAGATATACTAGATATTGCAAATAAGGGAAACCATGGAACCTATGTTTCTTAGGGCTTGGCTAACTTCACTTAATATAATTTTTTCCAAGCCTTTCCATTTCCTAACAAATTTGGCAATGCCATTCTTTGTGATGGAGGCAACAATGAGAAGTACAAGTCGTTATATCGAAAACGAACTTTACAACTTTGTTGGGGGGGTGGGGAGGATTGGGTGCGGGGGCAGCGGGAGGATGGGAAGGGGAAACAAAGGAGGAGGCTACAATGCTTGATAAGAAATGTACTCATTATCTTGCTCATGTAATTGTAACCCCTCTGTACAGTATTTTCACAATAAAAAATAAATAAAAATTAAAAAAATAAAAGAGAGTCTATGTATAATGGAAATTTGCAACATGAGGATGGAATCATGAGCATTTTCTACTTGGCTGAACAGGAGTTCTTGTCTCTACAGCACTTTCTTGCCATTTAATCACACAGGGAAAGCCACAAAATTTGAAGTTCATATGAAAGAATTACATTCCTAAAAGTTGTGGCAACCCTGCCCAAAAGCTCAATTTTATCACTAGTTCTTTGTGCTTGCTGGCTAATCAATTTCCTTATCATATTTACGTATTATTAAGCATATTAGTCATTCAACTGGCAGTACATGGCAGAAGACTCCTCAAATCACATCTATTGCGGTGTAATATTTAGAAGAGAAGAAAAACATTATATTGATCTCCAATTCCCCCCTTTGGCCTTCAATATAGTAATTAATTGTCAAAACAATCACATAAGATGTTAGTCTATTTTCCAAATTTAATTAGAGATTAAGCAAGTGTTTTTTGCAGTAAAGTGATGACAGTAGTATCACAGCTCTGATATGAGCATCTCCTCCCTAACAAGTAATACTCTATGGACTGTCAATATGGATGCCACCCTAAATTCTCTCTCTCTCTCTCTCTCTCTCTCTCTCTCTCTCTGTCTGTCTGTCTGTCTGTCTGTCTGTCTGTCTGTCTGTCTGTCTGTCTGTCTGTCTGTCTGTCTGTCTGTCTCTCTGTCTGTCTGTCTGTCTGTCTGTCTCTCTCTCTCTCTCTCTCTCTCTCTCTCTCTCTCTCTCTCTCTCTCTCTCACTCTCTCTTTCTTTCTCTCCTCACACACACACACACACACACAGAGCTGCCACCCAGACACAACGGAGATCAGTTCCATTCCTCTGTAATTATAGTTGATTGATGTTTGTTCCCTTGCTTTTCTTTGATTCAGGATCTTGCTTGGACCTCTATGTTTCCCCGAGATCAAGTCCCTTCTTAGTAAACCGTGTATCTTTGTATGCTTCAGCGCAATTAACAGTATCTTGAATACAATATCTTCAAACTTGACTTTCAAGTCAAACTCCATGAATTCATACTTATATTCCAAAATACTAAAATGTATTGGATCTAGGGACAAAATGCCCACATTTTATTTTAGAAGGAATTGACATCATGAAAAAAAGAATATTAATCAGGAACTGAGGTAAGAGAATGGGAGTATGTGGGAAAATGTAGAATACTGTATGTGTGTTAGAGATACAGAATAATAGGCTCATTTATTGAAAACTTGTCATCCTATATTGAAAGCTCAATTTATGTATACACTTTTCCAGGTACTTTGCTTACCTATCACTTCTGATCACAAATCCTCTTATGAATGTTTATATTATCTTTGAATAAATCGCACAATTTGCAGGTACTTATCATCTTAAGGAAAGACAGTCTGCTTCTACGTTTTTCATTATATGTGACAAACCCTTATTTTTTGTTTCCCTGTTTACTGAATAAATGTATTCCTGGAAACAGGATATTGACAGCAAATCTGAGTGTAATTTTCATTTTGTAAATTTCAAATATAATATAAACTTTGTATTGACTAGTTATTTTTTTAATGAGTGATATTCATGAACACAATATTTTGGTGCCTTTAAGTCAATTGAGAATTGCTGTGGTAGTTCTTGTGTCTAATTGACTTAACCATTATGTTATTCATGTATAAACATTGCCTTGCACTGTTATATTTTTATATCTAAAATAATCTCCAAAGGTTTACTTTAAAGTGATAATTGGGGGAGGTTGTCTTCTTGTTCCAAACTTTATATTTATGTCAGTGAAAGTACTAGAAACACATGATGTTTACTGGAGCAATATAAAAGATGAGTACATATTTCTAAAGAGAATGAATTTATTGATTAAAACACAGAATAGAGTAAAATAGTAAGGTTTCTTGTTTGAGACTGAATAAATTTCATATGAATGTAGCTCAAGAAAAGACTCAAAGATAAATTCATACTTATATTACTGAGATTTACATCACAATATAAGAAATATACGTATTTTAAGGAAGTGGCCCTAGATACCTAATGGATGAAGAATGGAATTGAAAAAAAAGCAGAAGAAAACAATTCAACATGCATCTATTATGATTTTATAATACTAATATGAAAGCAATGGAGCTTTTGCCTTTCTGAAGAAGAACGTTTAGGCAGTAATTTCAATGAAAGTTAGCAATTGTAATGAGTCTGAAGTCTTTTCCTCCAAGATATCCAAGAATACTATACTCATTCTTTGAAGAGTAAATAAGTAATTATTTTCATTAGCTTTGCTTAATATGAATTTATTTGTAGTAAATAGGTTAAAATGTCTTCTTTCTCTCAATGTAATAACATACATTCTGTCTCTTTCTGTTTCTTCATACAAGCCTGAAATCACTACTTCAACGTAATATAAGCAGAAAAACAAAAATAACCTGATACAACAATCGCAAATCCTAATGTATGGGAAAACATTCACAACATAAAAAATAAATCTGAGGAAGAGGAAAAACAATGACAGAATAACAACAGAAAATTACCCTAGCAATCTCTAATGAAACAGAGGTTTATAGTCCTTGCAGATACTTCACTTTTGGAGGGTCACATCAAATCGTATATAATTATACATATGCAGCTGTAACTAGAGACATAACTATAAACATATAATTCATAAGAAGATTTTATACTGTCTTCACAAGAAAATAGAATTCTATGAAAAGGTGCCAGTCAGGTAGTTGACTGCTATGACTGTGTTGGCCAACACATTCAAAAGCACATCTGCAGTGTGGAATTAAATTGGCAACATAGAAAAAAGCAGGAACAGAAGTGTACATCAGAGAAAGCCACATCCATACACATAGACAATTCACCATACCACTGGACAGTCCGAACTGTCACTGGAACCACAAATATTAACATCACAACATCTCACCACAACTGATTTCTATTCCTACACTTAATGGACCTGACAAAAATGCAATTCCAGAATAACAAATCAGAACAGGAGACCAAACAAAGACCTGGCAAATCAACCAAGAACATAGAGAGTCACCTATTAAGGTCATAGATCCCCCAAAAGAAAACCTCCAAATGGACAAAACAAATCAGAGAAATACAAGAAAAGTGATGTCAAGGTAGTATAATTCACACAGTGAATAACCAGACATTAGAACAGACAATCAAGAAACTAGAAGAGAGTTATCAAAAGGTATTACAGATACTGCTGAAAAATGTGATTAATGGAAAGATAGAAAACCTCTACAAGGAAATTTGTGAACATTTGAGACCGACAAAAGATTAGCAATATAATTCATGGAGACTAAAAACAGAAAGATAAATAAATTCTGAGAAGTCAAGGGAGTCCAAGAAAAAATCGATGCCTAGCTAAAAGATATGAGATAAGACACAACTAAGAAAACAACCCTTGCAACTCCCCCACCCAAAGAAAAAATGTACAGAGGGCTGGGAATGTGGCTCAGTGGTAGAGCACTTGTCTTGGATGCCTGAGGACCTGGGTTCGATTCATCAGCACCACATAAGCAAAAAAAGAAAGAAGGAAAGAAAGAAAGAAAGAAAGAAAGAAAGAAAGAAAGAAAGAAAGAAAGAAAGAAAGAAAGAAAGAAAGAAAGAAAGAAAGAAAAAGCCCAGAAGTGGCGCTGTGGCTCAAGTGCTAGAGGGCTAGCCTTGAGCTGAAGAGCTGAGGGAGAGTGCTCAGGCCCAGAGTTCAGGTCCCAAGACCGGACCCCAAAAAAATGTACAGAAAGTCCATAAAAGACCTAAAACAAAGCTTTAAGAGAGAGATAGAACCCCTAAAAATTTACCAACCAGAAGAAAGACAGGGAAATCAAAAACAAAGTAGAAAGTCTCCACAGCAAATAGATGACATAGAAGACAATCTCAGGGCCAAATACAGAATAGATCTAATAAGAAAGAGGAAATAATCATTTAGAACAAATCCAAGAAATAATAAATGATCTTGCCAGAACGTCAAGACTCAGTTAGAAGATCAAATTTCGGGGAGATAGATACCAAGAAGGAGAAGAGCAGGAAACTAAATGGATGGGAAACATATTACAGAATTCTAGCAGAGAACATGCCAAACATCCAAATAGATAGGCTCATTCAGAGAAGAGAAGCCTTTAGAACAATCACAGAATTCTAGAACTGAACAATCCACCCTGACATCATAGTCCATTGGAGGATCATTAACGATCAAGGAAAGGATTCTTAAAGCTGCCATAGAGAAAAGATTGATTATTTATAAAGGATATACAGTCAGAATAAAAACAGATTTCTTAGCTGATATGGTAAAAAGGAGAGCCTGGAATGATGTATGACAAACACTAAAGGTAAACTACTACCAACCGTGAATATGGTCCCAAGCCAAACTTTCCTTTACATTTAAAGAATAAATAAACGTATTTCATGACAAAGACAACTTGAAACAACGTATCTCCACCAAATCAGCATGATTGAATTTAATCAAATATATCCTACATAGAGAAGATCAAGAAGAACAGGAACTGGTTATATAAAATGTTCCCTACCAGAGTTCAAGGTAAATTTATTAAGAGTAGATCAGGCACAGGTCCTCACAACAGGTGTAGAACATAGCAGGACTTATCAGATATTTCTGTGTTAACTCTCAATAGCAATGGGCTTAAATTTCTAAATAGAAGACATAGATTAGATAGCATTTAAAAACAAGATGCATCCATTTAGTATTTATGAGAGACACATTATCAAAAACATTCTATGAAGCTAGAATTATACTCTTCCACAAATCACATAGGGACTCACCAAAGAAAGAGAACTATGAACTCAACTCTTTGATAAGCATTAAAGAAGAACTTCTTAAAATTCTCACTCACCAATTTCAGCAACTAACAAAAGAATCATTTGGTATGATCAAGTAGGATTCAACTTGGATAAAAGTGGATTTAATATTCTTGTGAGTAAACATAATACAAACTATCAGCAGAAGCAGGGACAAGAAACACATAATTTTCTATAAGGATGTAGAAATAGCTTTTAACAAGCTCCAATACCGCTTTATGATTAAAAGGTCTGAGAAGCTAGGAATGCATGGAACATTCCTCAATATAATACTGAGTATGTATATTACACAGATAATTAGCATTTACCTCACCGTGGAAGCCTGAAGACATTAACATCAGGAATGAGACAAGGATGTCCATTCTCTCTACTACTCTTCATTATGGTAGTCAAATTTCTTACAAGAACAATAGACAAGAGAAAAACATAAAGCAGATCCAAATATGGAAGAAGTAAAACTATCCCTTTTTACAGATGAAATGACCCTGTAATTAAAGGACACTGTGGCTCCCTCCCTCAAGTTAGTACAGGTGATGCTAACCTTCAGCAATGTAGGAGGGTATAAAAACCACAAGAATCAGTAGTTTTTCTGTTACCAACAATGAGAAGATCCATGCTGAAATCCAAAATACAACCTCATATGTATTAGCCTCAAACACAAATCAAATCAAAACAACAACAACAAAACTAGGAATTAATTTAACTAAAATTGTGAAGGACCTATATGTGAAAACTTTAAAAATATAAAAAGGGAAATTGAAGGAGATTCAAGGAAATCGAAAGTCTTTCAATGTTCCTGGTTAGAAGAATTAACATTTAAAAAATTGCAATACTTCCCCCAACAATTGGCAATGCAATACTCATCAAAATCCCTACAATATTCTTCAGTGCAGTAAAGTAAGCAATCCAACTTTAATATGGAATTATAAAATTACAGATGATACAGAATGCTTAGAAATGAATTCATGGGCCTATAGTCATCTTACACACACACACACACACACACACACACACACAGGAAAATGAAAGGATTGGGAAAATTGTATTAAGAGAAAAGAGAAAGGAATGCAGACACGGAGCAATATAGGTTTCAGGGATTTATTCATATATTGAAACTAAAAGGTGTATTCAAATCTATATGTAAACAAGACAGATTCTACCTCATCCCAGTTAATATGACCATTACCAAGAAAACTAACAATAGCAAATGCTGGCCAATTGGGAACTCTATTACACTGTTGGTGGGAAATTAAACTGGTTCGACTATTGTGGAATGCAGTACAGAGTTTCCTGAAAAGACTAAACCTAAATCTCCCTTAAGAATCAGTAATTTGCATCCTGGGCAGTAATCCCATCAATAACAAACAGCCTCACATGAAAGCTACCAGAATATCCATGTTCAGGGCCCAGGCCAAGAGTTGAAGGACTGGAAAATATTTGCCACTGTTGGTATTTGTTTCCACAAATATGAACCATTTGATATAAGATACCAAATCAATCTATTTCCATTAGCTAGTTTAGGACTTAAAGGTAGTGGGTGCTAAAATGGCTCTTTGTTGAATGTTAGGAGAAGATGTAGGCAGTCCATGAAATGGGGATTTGTTGTTGTTGTTCGAGGTGCTTGAAGTCTGGGCTTAGGCACTGTGCCTGAGCTCTTCAACTCAAGGTGACTGCTCTACCTCTTGAGCGACAGTGTTTTTCTGGTTTTCTGGTTTTATGTGGGTTAAATGGAAATAAGAGTCTCAGTGACTTTCTTGCCCAGGATGTCTTTGAATTGAAGTCCTCAGAACTCAGCTTCCTGAGTAGCTAGGATTATAGCTGTGAGCCATTGGCACCAGGTAAAAATGGGGGATTTTGAGAAATGAAAATCGCCCTCTTCACCTGTGTCTAAACCTCAGATATTAGTATTAGAACACTTCACCTTTAACTCATTTCATCAGACATTTGTAAATTTTCTCTTTTCCTTCATGTGGGACTACTGCATTCAATATCAACTCAGCTGGGGGATTGGATCAATTATATGGTAATTGCTAGCACCTAATTTAAGAACTTTTATATCAAAAGAAATAAAACCCTCATTTGGAATAATTGTGTTTTCTTTTTATTACAAATCTGTGCTGTATTACTTCCTAATGTGATATTGGACCTACTAAGAGAATGATGACATTTTCTTTCTCTTCAGCCTTCTCCCACATATGGTCAAATATTTAAGAATTGAAAGATTTGCATTGATAATTGATTAAGCTGACTTCTAGGAAAATGTGCATCTCTGGAATTTGGTCTGCTGTCTTGTTCTTACATGCACAGGCTTTCTATGATTTATTTGTTCTACAAGGAATTCTACTTTCCAATTTGTGTGACCAATTTTAGTGTCTCTGATCAGTATTTCTGACCCTCTCTCTGGAGTCTCATTTGAGTTTGCCTCATAAAAAATATTTTAGTTATCAGCTAAGTGACTCTCAGCTTCTGTTTTTTGCCTGAATTCATTTAGGCTGTGATAGCAACCCTGCCTGGCTGTGCTTACTGGAGTGCTTTTTGTGTGTTTGTTAGTGTGTGTGTGTGTGTGTGTGTGTGTGTGTGTGTGTGTGTGTGTGTTTGTGTGTGTGTGTGTGTGTGTGTTTGTGTGTGTGTGTGTGTGTGTGTGTGTGTGTGTGTGTGTGTGTGTGTTGTTTTAGAGGTCTAGGATTACTATTCAAGGTAGTAGTTTCTCTTGGCCCCTGTGATCCCCTGGCCAAGGGTCAATGGGTTTTTCTAAAGATACAAAGAACAGCTTACTAAATTCCTGTTTTAATTGTCCCACAATGAGGTAATCAGGCATCCTTGCAAAGCCATCAATAATGCTTTGTAACCACTTACAGAAGTTGTCTATCAAGATGGCTTTCCAATGTTGACTGTGAAAATTGTTCATTTCCACGTAGGCACCATAAAGCACATCACATTCCTGGGATCAAACTTTTGGAAGAAAGGTTCCCCTTCCTTCCTTCTCTTATGATAGATCAAACCATAATATTCTTCAGTTGTGGAGCCTGGAGCACATTTTCTCAAGAATATTCTGTAGTGTTAAAAAAGGATCAACTTTCAAAATAAAGGTGAAAATACTTGTCTACAACAGACTGATTTATCTTGCTTATATCTGTTGTTATTTTCATTATTTCAAACCCATAGATAATTTATATTGGTATTAGACAAGTGGCAAAGGATTAATGGAATAAGCATTCAGTTTACTTTCGTATATCCAATACAATACACTTAGCCTGAAAAGCGTGATATATATATATATATATATATATATATATATATATATATATATATAACCAGATAGACCTGTATTTGCCATTTTGTATTAGACCGGTATTTGCCATTTTGTACTTTCTTTGACTTGCCTTTCTGCTTCTGTACACATGCATGTTAAACCTTGAAGAATGCAGCTGCTATTCTACCCGCCCTTGAGCCCCTGACACTAGTGGATCTGGAGCTGAAATTAACGACCCTCTGGCAGGGAGTATCTGACAAAGTACCTGACACATTCCAGACCACTTTCCCGGGCCTGGGATTGGAGATAGTTGCTGCCTGGCAACCACTTCCCCCGGGTCAGGGTCAGGGATAGTGGCCATCTGGCAACCACTTCTTCTAAATTACCCTAGAAGTACTGTCTAATTAGAGCATAATAGTGCGCTAGGCTGACCAATTTCCCTTTTCCCGCTTTGTACTGTGCCAATCATCAGCTAGAATTATGATTTAAATTTCCCACCTGGTGTACTGGTTCATTGCCAATAAATACTGAGGCCTTACCCCTACCAAATAACATATAAAAAGTGCTGTAACCCTGTGCTGGGGGACTCTCTCTGCACTCGGACATCAGTGCACAGAGGGGTCCGTGCTCAAGCTCGTCAATAAATGACTCATTGATTTTTGGTCTCTGGTGGTCTTTTTAGGTGCTTCAAGTCTCTGGGCATTAAAATTGTTGGCAGTGCTGGGACCTGAACTCAGGGCCTAGCATACCCAATTCATGAATGTGTGTGTCAACATGGCAACCTCTAGCCCAGTAAGCTGCCCGGCAGTTCCTAGACCCTGAGATTGAACCACAGGGGTGGACATAATAGCCATACATGGATAGGCAGGTGGTAGTATACCAATAAATATATATTTGTATAGAGTGCCAGAGCTATCTGCCTAGGATTCAAGTGTATCAACTATGTTCCTACCAACTCTTAGGTAGTTATTATGCCACCATTGAAGGAATAGGATTCTTTTCATGCTTAATGAACTATTCATTAAGATCAATCAGCGTCCTAGGATCATTGCATCTAATTTTAGACTAGACTGATTGATGCACTCAGCAACTTCTCATTCAATCATGAGTTTGCTCACATCCCATTGGTATTTCGATGCATAAGAACGAGTGTCTTGGGAATTCCACATATTTATAGGTGTCAGGACCAGGACTCGAACTCAGGGCCTACATTGCTGCATGGGCTTATGGCTTCCCTGATAGCCGCTATCCTTCACCAATGCAAGGTGAAATTCTCTTTGTAGGCATATCATTAAGACCCAGTATGGTTACCTTGGAAAGGAACAAAATGTAAAAATCCATCCCGTGGCTTTCCTCTCTCTCCCTCTCTCTCTCCCTCCCTCTCTCTCTCCCTCTCCCTCTCCCTCTCCTCTCTCTCTCTCTCTCTCTCTCTCTCTCTCTCTCTCTCTCTCTCTCTCTCTCTCTCTCTCTCTCTCTCTCTCTCTCTCTCTCTCTCTCTGTTTGTTTTCCTGCAAGACTTCAGGGCCTAGTATCCCAGGATCGGCTATGGGCCCATGGCAGCCCACCACCCTGAGGTGATTGAAGCTGAGGCAGAGTTACAACAAACTGAGTTCAAATCCTTTCCTTGGCAATAACAATACCAATAACAATAATAATAATAATAATAATAATAATAATAATAATAATAATAATAATAATAATAATAATAATACAACCTGGCTCAGAACTCGCACCATTTTTCTGCCACAGCTGGGATTCCAACTCAGGTCTGGGTAAATCTATAACACTGTGGGAGAAAGGGAAGCTCACCATCCTTGAAGACTACAATATCAGGCCAGGTCACAGGTCCTGAATTGAAGCCCCAGCACTGGAAAAAATAATGTACGCACCTATTTTACACATAGGATCTCTATTCACATATATGTATGGAATGCATCATGAGTTCAGTTTAGTTACTCTTTTTATTGTGTGTCTTAGTCATGGATGCATTTGTGTTTTATTGAGTATGATGACAGACATAACTGTGCCAACACAGATAACATCTTATTCCTATGGTTATAGAGTTGCCTATATAGAATTCTCTATCCTCCCTGACACCCAGGACTTTTACCAGACAGGAAAACAGGTGGATTGATGGGCTTCTCACATTAGGATTAATCTTTTGGCAGTATTGGGATTTGAACTCAGAGCTTAGCAGGCCCAATTGGCAAAAAGGTCTAAGTGAGGATACCAACCTGTGAGCAACTAAGGAGCTAGGGTGTTCCCGGGACCTGAGATTGAGCCCCGGGGTCGGGATGGGGCACAATATTCATCCATTCCTAAGCTGAAGCTAGTATGCTAATAAATACCTATTGTAATAGAGTAGGAGATGTGGATAGCTGTGTTGGAATCCCATCTACCATGTTGTCGGGTCTTCGTTCATCCCACAAAAGATGGACAGGGTCCGAGGAAAGGTAAGTGTGGTCACTTGCCCATTCCCCAGCCTCCCTCATCCTGGGAGACAATCAGACACAGCAGGGAGTCAACTCAAGCAGGAAAACTCGTTTATTAACACAGAGCAAGCCGTTTTTAAAGCACAAAAGAGTGAGTGGCATGGGAGGGGAGGAAGAGGAACCAATCACTGTTAAGGTCACACCCTATAATAAACCTAAGCTTCCATAGTCTGTTTACAAACTGTAAAGCAAATTGGGCTCTGCCCACTCAACTCCCTATCAGCGCCATCTTTGCTGCCCATGTGCTCTATAGATTCCCTCTTTTTCGTTTTAATGGCAGACCCACCTCCAAGTTAGTTATCTTTTTCCCTCCTCTGTAAAGGTTATTTTAAAAGGATTCCATTGGTAAGGATAGCATTGGCTATGCAGGGGATTTGAGGCAAGTCTGGGTGGTGAGATTCGAGAGACAAGTATAGGGAGGGCCCTTGTGCATGATCCAAGAGCCCATCCCAGTTACCTCACATCCCCACCTAGCACAATAATTAACATCAGTCCCAACATAGTTAGAAATGTCCAAAGCAGTTCAATTAATTCCTGTACATATATAAAAGTCAGTATCTCCTAAGGTCAACCTCTTTAGAACCTGGGAGCAGCCTGGGTATTGGGAGTTCCACACATGCGGCATGGTGCATCCTCATGGGCCTGCCCACTCAGACCATTCTACTATAGTCCAGAAAAACAAGGAAATTTTAAAACAAACTGCAGATATAGCAGAGCAATCCTGGGCACCTGGTGTCTTTTAAGTGAGCCAGTTCCTTGTACTTGTTTTTAAGGGAGCACAGGAGTCAAGATGACTTTGAGCTTTACTTTAAGCTATAAATGGCTCCCAATATCTCCCCTGTCTTTGTTTAAGGAAGCGAACCCACCTATCTTAGTTTGGGTGGATCGCCTTGTCTGCCTGACCCGTCATGGGAACTTCTTCAGAGCAAGGTGAAGGCCCTGTCTTAGGTTGGCCAGACTGACACCCCTTCTTACCCATTTCTGGCTGCGATTCCTCTAGGGGGAAATTTATTCACTTGGAGCTTGATCTTATGTAATTGGCTGGCTAAACTCATAGGAGTTTTGCAGTGCATGTATAATGCAAGGAAGACATAGAAAAACAATCAGCAAAAGCATTACCAGGCCAAGCAATGTCATTAGCAGTCCTTTAGCATTAGTCAGGGATGGGATAGCAGTCTTTGCCACTTCAGAGTCCAGAGGTGGGGGTTGTTCTTGAGCAGATTTTAGACATGTTTACAGAAAAGCATAACAAAAGGTGGTTGTACAAGCAAGTAGTAAAAGAACAATTAGAGCAGGTAACATTAAAATAAGTTGCTCCTACAAAAATATTAAATGGTCCATACATAATGACATAGGGTGGTGATCAAAATGAAGGTCAGGCCTCCAGGTCAAAGGTTTAGCTTCTCTTGTGGTCTATTGATGATTTCTGAATTGTCAGTGCTGATCACTATCCAGGTCACCTGTTGGGGTTAATCATCGGAGAGAGGGACTTGCAAGAGAGACACTTTAAGAAGGACTGCTTACAACAATCCCCCTGCCAAATGGCTGGGGGGGGGGAATTGCCCCCTACACCCAGCGATTCCCTCTGCACAATGATCATGGGGTTCCTCTGCCCTGGGCTGCCAGCGCCTGGGTAATAGCCTCAGTCATGGCAGATATCTGAGCCTGTAAAGCTAAAGCTAGTGATTGGGACTGCTGCTGTTGCATTCCCACATCCTGCGAGGCCACCACCCATCTGCTCAGTGAACGCTCTCTCAATCCCGCACAGGCCATTCAGTGGTATGAATTCATCCCTTCCCGAACCAGTAGCTTTACAAACTGATCTCGGAGGTTCCCTACTGGCAGCTTGTGGTGAATGCTCTGTTGGACTCAGTCTACAAATTCAGCTAGAGGATCACCAGGTTTTTGCCTCACTCCTGCTATAGGGGACTCAGTAGGCCCATCATCCATTTTGTACTGAGTAGCAAGTCCTGCTTGCCTCACCTGGTCATGGTATGGGCCAGGTATTGCCTCCTGTTGGACGCCAGTGGAGTACACTTCCATGATACCTATTACTGTTAACAAGGCATAAGTAATAGGTATCATGGGTTGAGCCTGCTGATTATTCTTTACTTGCCCCCTGCATTCCTCCTTAAAGAAAGCACACATTTAATAAACTGAGAACTGGTGAGGATGGCATTAGTCACATCCAGCCAGGCTTTAGGGACACCTGGGTGATAAGCAATGCCCAGTAATAAGCTCTGGGCCCAAGGAGAGTTTGGGCCATCCTCCGCCACTGCGTTGCAGAGCTCTTTAAGATCCTTAGCTTCCCATGAATACCATTCCAAGATCCTGCTTGCTCCTGTTGCCAGATTGACCAGATACACTTGGGGAAGAAAATCCTGTGGCCTAGGGTCCAGGTTCTCAGGTGGCCCTTCCTTTCCATGGTAGGACTCCTAGTAGGCCATCTACCCCTCCGTGGATGGTTTGTAGGGGTCTGAGTCTTGCAGGTATCTCTCACAGATCGCATAGGGTTCTGTACCTCCCCTCCAATCGGGGGAATAATGAGGGGGCCTACGACCATCAGGGGCATCTGAATCAGAGGGACTAACTTTCACCCTCGTTTTGAATTCCATGGTGCATGTTTCAGTGTGTTCTAGGTCAAATTTGACCCATTCCTTTTCCTTCTCACTTCCCAAGTCCTCCTTTACTCCATCTAGGCCTAATGTTGCCTCCTCCTCCTTCTTCTGTGAGATAGCATTACCCATACTAAGGGTTTCACTTACCCTGACAGACTGCTTAGCCTCTGCTGGTATATTTTCCTTTCATGCCCCATGTTGGGAGCCAGATGTTGGGTCTTCGTTCATCCCATGAAAGACGGACATTGTCTGAGGAAAGGTAAGTGCGGCCGCTGGCCCGTTCCCCAGCCTGCCTCAGCCTGGGAGACAATCAGACGCAGTAGGGAGTCAACTCAAGCAGGAACACTCATTTATTAAGATAGAGCAAGCCGTTTTTAAAGCAAAAAAGAGCAGGTGGCATGGGAGGGGAGGAAGAGGAACCAAGCACTGTCAAGGTCACACCCTATCATCCACCTAAGATTCCACGGTCTGGTTACACACTGAACATAAAGCAAATTGGGCTCTGCCCACTCAACTTCCTCTCAGCGCCATCTTGCTGCCCATGTGCTCTACACCATGTGAGTACTGATTCTTGGATCTTTCCCATTTCCTCCAATTTCTGAATGTGATCCTTATTGTCACACTTCATGAACTCTTAATTAAAAATTATTGTTGTGCCATACATCTTGCCTATCATTTCCTATGAGAATCATGCATGAACTAAACTCTTCCCCTAGGCCTGAATTCAAGCACCTCATAACACTTATAGACATGTTAAATATACGAGTGATACTTACATCTATATATTAAGTCTAGATTGTATTTGTTGGAGTGATTCATTATGTTTTATTATTGATTTATTGATTTAGCATTTATTTTACGAACTGTAAGTGCACCCATAATATTTACTACTACATTTATTCCCATCTATTCCATAGCATGTAACTTTACAGACATATTATGAACTTGCACAGAAAAGGAAAACAGGTGTCGCACTTGAAATCTTACACCAGAAAGAAATTTTTGGCAATGATCGGACCTGATCTGAAAGCCTGAGAGGCCCAATTCTTGAATGGGTGAGTATCAGCACCACAGCTTCTAGCCCATTCAGCTGCCAAGTCGATCCCAAGACCTGGGATCAAGCCCCTGTTTGGCCAAAATCGCAGTAACTTTCTATAATGATGGTGGTACATAAATATAAATATCTAAATTTGGCCAAAATTGCAGTAACTTTCTATGACAATGGTGGTACATAAATAAATATACATATCTAACTTTGGCCAAAATTGCAGTAACTTTCTATGATGATGGTGGTACATAAATAAATATAAATGTAGATATTTAGGTACTGCCAGAGGTGTCTATGTAGTATTCAATGACATATACTACGTTCCTACTGATTCTCATGTATTTAGCGAGGATTCCATTTAATCAATAATATTCTTCTAATGCATAATAAACTATGAATTAAAATCAACTGTGTTCTGTGATTATTGGGTCTAATTTTATGCTAGACTCATTTCGAGGGACTACTCATCCTAACATGACATTGATCACATTTCTCTGGTATTCTTATGGACAGGTAATAGTTTCTTAGACTCTCCAGTCCCTTTTAAATCGCATGATCAGGATTGAACTCAGGGCCTAGCATCCAGATTGGCCTATGGCTTCACTGACAGCCCGCCAGCCTTCAGCAATGCCAGGTGAACTACACGTTGCAGCCATGTCATTCAGACCCAGGATCGTCCCGTGCAATGAAGAAAAATAGAAACTGCTGAACTTCTGTGGTTTGTGGCTTTTTTTGGTGGTGTTTTCATTTTGTTTGCCTGTTAGTCCCCGAGGCCTAGGACCCAGGATGAGCTGTGGATCCAGAGGCTGCACCATCCCAGCCTAGTGTGATGGAAACTGAGGCAGAATTGCCATGACCTGAGTTAAAGCCCCATGCATGGCAAAAAAATTAATTAATTAATTAAATAATAATATTAATGAAGCTCCCTGTCTTGGATTTTGTGCCATTTTGTTGTTTGCCAGGCAGGGATGCATCTTGGGATCTGGGTAATTTTGATGGACTGAGGGGGGTGGAGGGAAAGAAAGTTCTCCTCCCTTGAAGACAATCAATTCAGGCCTGATCCCTAGGACTGAATTCAAGCCCCAGCCCTGGAGAACATAACATTTATAGACATGTTTATTATATGATTTATACTTACATCCATATATTCAGTTTATATCGTGTTTGTTGGAATGATTCATTATATTTTATTATTTATTCATCTATTTATCATTTATTTATGGACTGACTGTGAGTGTACCTATAACATTTATTACATTCATTCAAATCTATTCCACAGCATGGAGCTTTGCAGACATATTTTTACATCATACCTGACACCTTGCACTTGCACAGAAAAGGAAAACAGGTATCACACTTGGAATCTTTCTCCATGAAGACATTTTTAGCAATGCTGGGGCCTGAACTGAGGCCCTAGGAGGCCCAATTCGTGAATGGGTGAGTGTCAGCATGGCAGACTCTAGCACATTCAGATGCCAGGTGGATCCCAGGACTTGGAATCGAGACTCAGGTTTGGCCAAAATAGCAATAATTTTCTATTCCGAGAGTGGTATAAAAATAAATATACATTTAGAAATTTAGATACTTCCAGTGATGTGTATCTAGTAGTATTCAATGACATATACTACCTACCTAGTGATTCACAGGTATGTATTGAGAATTCTATTTAATCAATAGTATTCTTTTAGGGGCTGGGAAAGTGGCTCACTGGGAGAGTGCTTGTCTTGCATTCATGAGCCCTGGGTTCGATTCCTCAGCACCACATGATCAGAAAAAGCGGGAATGGTGCTGTGTCTCAAATGGTACACACTATCCCTGAGCTTAAAAGCTGAGGGAGAGTTCCCAGGACCAGAGTTCAGACCCACTACCGACAACACATACACACACACACACACACACACACACACACACACACAAACACACACACATATTCTTTTAATGCATAATAAACTATGAATTAAAATCAATCCACATCTTGTGAATACTGGGCTTAATTTTATGTTAAACTGACAAACTACTCATCCAACCATGACATTGATCACATTCCTCTGGTGTTCCTATGAACAGGCAATAGTTTCTTAGACTCTCCAGCCCTTTCTAAGTGCCATGACCAGAATTTAAACGCCTAGGTGTCCAGATAATGGTTTCGCTGCCAGCCTGCCAGCCTTCAGCAATGCCAGGTGACCTACAGGTTATAGCTGTGTCATTTGGACCCGGGATGGTCACCATGCAAGGAAGGAAAACCGAGAAACCGCCGACTGTCTGCAATTCACGGCTATTTTTCAGTGCCGTTTTGAATTTGTTTTCCGGTCAGCCCCTGAAGCCTCGGATACCAGGATGGGCTGTGGGCCCAGAAGCTGCACCATCCCAGTTTAGGGTGATAGAAGCTGAGACAGAGTTGCTACGACCTAAGTTCAAGCCCCTTGCCTGGCAAAATAAATGAATAAATCAATAAAATAAATTTTAATAAAGTGTATAAAAATAAAACAAAAATTTTTAAAAATTTAAAAATATTAAAAATACTAATGGAGCTCCCAGTCTTGGAATTCATGCCTGTTTTTTTCTGCTAGGCCTGGGATTTGAACTCAGAGTCTGGGAATCTCTAATGCACTGTGGAGAATGGGGAGACTCACCCTCTTTGAATAAAAGCAATTCAGGCCTGTTTCCTGGGCCTGAGTTCAATCCCCAGCCCTGTTAAGTAATATTCATCCACACTTGAAAAAAAATGATTAATATCTACATAATTATGTTTACTGCATATTGCTTTGAGGGTATTTATTTTTTGTATTATTCATTCATTATATTTATTGACTATTACTACACTTATAACATGTATTAAAGTTATTACATATTATGCGAACTATACAGATTTGCATATGTATTATATATCTTACTTCAGAGCCAGGACATTCACCAAAATTCTATATTAGATGATCCCATGCTTAGAAAAACAGAAAGAATACACCAACCAAAGTCTAATTTATCCCTAGGCACCCCAGTTGCTCACATCTATAATCCTAGCTACTCAGGAGGCTGAGAACTGGACGATGAAATTTCAAAGCTAATGAAGGCAGAAAAGCCTGAGAAAAATCATCTCCAATTAACTGGCAAAAAGCCCGGCTACAGGTATGGCGGAAGTGGTAGAAAATCAGCTATGAACAACCAAGCCAAGAAAGAGCAAGCTGAGTTCAAGTTCATGGTGGGGGAGAGGGGGATAAAAGGCAGAGAAATCCTCCAAAACAGAGAACAAAACAAGAATAGAAAAATCCCACATAATTTATGGTACCAACCAAACTGGAAAAAAACTAATGAAGCTTGTGCAGTTGCATAACTTTACATGAGCACCTATGCTCTTAGGTACACTTCAAAGCTACATTTTTAATAATATATGTATATATATTAATAATGAATCTATATAATATAACTTTAAATAAACTAAGAAACCAGCCAATGAATAAATACTTCTCAATTAGTGCCTTAAACATATCATTATAAATTATTTATACGAAAAGTATATTCCAAGATTACTTTCTCAGAATCAATCTAAAAGAAGTTTGTTCATGTGCCTGGCACCTGTGACTCATGCCTCTAATCCTAGCTAATCAGGAGGCTTAGATTTGAGGATGGCGGTTTAAACCCAGCCTGGATAGGAAAGTCCGTGAGACTCTTAATTCCAATAAACCACTAGAAAACTGGAAGTAGCATTGTGAATCAAGAATTAGATTGCTCACATTGAGCTGAAGAGTGCAGGGATAACCCCTGAGTTCAGGCCCACGACCAAAAAAAAGAAGTTTGTTCATACAGATCATAAAATTCTAACACTTTGAGCTTTAGGAAACATTTATGCCAGAGTCTTATGCTCTTTAGGCAAATACTCCACTACTGACTACATCCTACTCCCAATGTTTTTGTTTTTCATTTTACAATCTAGTTTATTCCCAAAATGCTTACAAGTACCTGCTGTCCTCACAAAAGTGAGTTTTTATTCAGAAACCCAACTTTTTGTACTATGACTCCCCTAGTGTATTTCGTTGTAGACACTGAGGAAAACTGATATGACACAAATGTAGAGAGTTTATAATTATAGAAATAACTCTAAAGATAAATAAAATCAATTGTCCCAACTTTCTAGGGAGAAATCGTGTCCTTATTTTCATGTTCACTCTTCATAGAAGATGATCAAAATAGAAACACCAATGTGCTATGCTGAAATGTAAAAGTTTAAATCCCTTTTTTGAAAAACTCTAGTGTTATAAAATCAAAATGTAACAAATAAAGGTGAAGTGAACTTAAAAAATATTAAAAATGCTAATGAAGCTCCCTTGCTTGGAATGTGTGGCATTTTTTTTGTCTGCAAGGCCTGGGATTTGAACACGGGGTCTGGGTAACTCTGTTGCACTGTGCAGGAAGGGGAAGCTCACCATGCTTGAAGACCAGAAAGTCAGGCCTGTTCCCTAGGCCTGAATTCAAGGCTTATCCCTGAAAGCATACTCCTTATATACATTTTAAAGATAGGATTGAACTTCCATACATATGTTTTGACTATATTATGTTTGTGGTGGTTATTCATTGAATTTTTTGTTTTATTCATTTATTTACCATTTATTTTATTGACAGTGATGACACCTAACTATGTTTTATGTTGTTTGCATCCTATCACATAGCATCTATATTTGTAGATGTCTTCTCAATCATGCCTGACACTCAGGACTCTCCCAGAAAAGGAAAACAGATTGGCTTCTTTATCCAAGATTAAATTTTTGGCAGTGCTAGGATCTGAACTCAGCGACATGTAGTCCCAATTCATGAATGGGTGAGTGTGAGCACGGCAGCCTCTAGCCAATGAAGCTGTCAGGTGGTTCCCAGGTGCTGAGATCTTGCCCCAGCATTGTACAAAACAGCTATACTTGGGTAGGCAGACAGTGGTATACAAATAAATATATATTGGTAAAAAGAGCCATAGCTGCCTATCTATGATTGAATGACATATATTATGTTCCTATCAACTCTTTGGTATTTATTATATCACAATTAAAGGAATAGTATTCTTTTCATGCTTAATAAACTATTAATTGAGATCGATCCGTGTCCTAGGATTATTGCATCCAATTTTAGACTCGACCGATGCACAAACTTCTCTTTCAATTGGTATTCCTATGCATAGGAATGAGTCTTTTGGGATCTCCTGCCATTGGTAGGTGTCAGGACCGGGATTTGAAGCCAGGGCCTATGTTGACAGGCTGTCCTATGCATTTCTTGATAGTATGCCAGCCTATAGATATGGCAGGTTAGATCCACTTTGCAGCCATCTGATTCAGACCCAGGATGGTCACTGTGCAAAGAAAAAAAAACATAAAACCCCAGCCTTCTGCAGCTCCCCACTTTTCGTTCTATCCCACTTTTTTCCTCATGCAAGTCCTCTGGGCCTAGGATTCCAGGATTGGGTATGGGTCCTGAGCAGCACCTAGCCTAGGGTGATCGAGCTGAGGCAGTGTTACCACGACCTCAGTTCAAGCCCCATGGTTGGCCAAAAAAAAAAAAAAAGAAAAAAAGAAAAGAAAAGAAAAAAAAATCAATTAATTAATGAAATAATTAAAAAAATAAAGCTCCCTGATTTGGAATTTCTGTCAGTTTTCTTTCCTAGCCTGGGATTTGACCTCAGGGTCTTGGTAAATCTGTAGCAATGTGAGGGAAAGTGAAGATTTGCCACTACTGGAGTTCAAACCCCATGCCAAACCAAAACTAAAAATAAGTCACTCAGCTTGGCAAGGGGAGTAGTTTTGGAGATGGGAGGGAAGGGATGGTAGGGGGAAAACAAGGAGGAGGCAACAATGCTCAATAGGAAATAAACTCATGACCTTGCTCAAGTAACTGTGACCCCTCCGTACAACATTTTTACAATAAAAAAGCATACAAAAAAAAAACAATGTAGTGTTCAGAGAAGCACTTTGCGAGTAAGGGAAGGACATCTGAATAGCTGTACAAAATTCTACACTGCTTTTTTTAATGTTCAGTATGTAACTGAATAAACAACTGCTTTCATTAAAAAATTAAGTCACTATCTTGGAACTGGGCCAATATTTTTACCATTGGTGGGATTTGATCTCACCGTCCACATAACTCTTTTGTACCATGGGTGAAGGCGAAGCTTACTGTCCTTGATGAAATGAAATTCAGGCTAGAGTTCCCATGGCCTGAATGGAGGCTCTGCAATGGAAAAGATATTTCTACACATGTGTAATATAGGATATATACTTACATAATTATGTTTATTAAATATTATGATTTTTATTATTGATTTTGTATTTATTTTATTTTTTGCTTGATTCACTCATTTATTGTGTGTTTTATTTAGTTTATCATACACATATTTATTACATTTTGCACATCTATTATAAAATTATACACAATAATTTAGGACATTGACTAATTTTTCATTAAAAACTTTTTGTGTTGAAACATGATACATAATTAAATGGAGGCATTTGTCATAGTCTTCACATGTTTAGAGTCTCTTTCAAGTATGAACTTTGACTTATTTATCTTTGAACACCTTCCTATAGGGATTTCTTTAATGATTTATACTCAGAAGCCTTTTATTTTTGAATATACAAGTTGTGGGATAAGATTGTAAGGGTGAGCATAGAAATGTGGCTTAGTGGTAAAGAGCTGGCTCAACATGCATGATTACCAGTGTTTGAATATTCAGTGCCACATACTCAGAAAAAGCCAGAAGCAGTGGAGTAGCTCAAATGGCAGAGTGCTAGCCTTGAAAAAAATAAGCCCCAGGACTGTCAAAAACAATTGGCCAGATGTGGGTGGCTCACACCTGGAAACCCAGCTTCTGAGGATGCTGATATTTGAAGACCACAGTTCAAAGACAGCCTAGGCAAGGAAAGCCTGTTAGACTCTTATGTCCAATGTACCAACAAAAAAAAAACCCTAGTGGTGCTGTGGCTCAAGTGGTAGAGTGTTAGCCTTGAGATGAATTGCCCAGGGACAGGGCCCAGGCTTGATACAAGACACACAATTGGAAAAAAGTAAGGGTTAATCAAAGTACTTTTCCTATCTGCTAATTAGGAGAACATTCTCTGGAAAATAAAAGCTGATGTAAGCCAGAATTGGAGTCAGAGCTTAAGGTTGAAGTGAAGCAGATCCACTTGCCCAGCCTCTCAGACTGTAGCATTATAACCTTGTGTGCTAAAGGGATCTGAATGGTCCAATTTTGAAAGGCTTAATATGCTCCCCAAGCCCTTTGTGATAAGCAGTTAACTTGTATTGTCAATGTCATTACAGTCCTGAACCTAGCAGAATAACAGTAGCTTACAACCATCAACCTAGCTAAGGAGGCTGAGGTCTCAGGATTACAGGGTGAAGCCAACCAGGGCAGGATATTCTATGACACTCTGACTTCCACTTCTGAAAGGTCAGATGTTCAACAGCTTCTTGTGTTTTCCTTGGTGATGAGAAGTTACTTGAACTCTAAATGTTATTAGAATTCTTGTGCTATCGAAGAAGGAAAGAAACATCATTGACCCATCCAAGGTTCAAATGAATTTGTCAGGATTCAAGCCCTAGCCCTGTTAGCAGGAAGAACTCCAGTGTAACACTGTATTTGAAGGACAGAAAACAGTATCAAAAGCCAGGCTAGGTGGAGAGACCTAGGCTTGTAGGATTAGGAGGCAGAAGGTACACACTCAACAGGGAAGTGAGCTGCAAACCACTTCATTCATTCATTCCAGGCACACCCAGCAATGAGGGGAAACCTGAAACATTTGTTAGAGTTACACCAAGGTCAGGCTTTCTCAGCCTCTTCAAACAATGAATAATCTTCCTCCTTTAGGTGAAGGGAGCCTCAGGCTATCTTTAGGTTACCAATAGAGTCAGTTTAGTGAGAGAGAGTGCAGGAACAGAGTAGAAAAACCCTTGCTCTCTGTTCTTAGGGAGTGGATTTTTTACTCTACATTTGTCAGATTTGAAGGCCCTTCTTCTACCTCTGCCAGTCCATTCTCCTTCCTTCATTCTCCACATCATAAATGCAAATCCCCAGTCCAAGGACAGGCAGGACCGTTTCTCTTCTATTTCCAAGCCCCTGAGTTAGAACCTGGCTTTGCCTTCTTGGCTCTGGGGCATTCATCTGCCTGAGAAGTGGGAAAGAGGCAATCTTCCTGCTCTGTGGTTGTGTGAAGGTGATGCTGGTGTCCTGGCACACTGCAGAAGGCCTCATGACTGGGAATTGTTCCCTTCTTTCCTCCTGACATCCAAGACCAGATTCATGTACCATTTTTCTATCTATCTATCTATCTATCTATCTATCTATCTATCTATCTATCTATCTATCTATCTATCTATCTATCTATCTATCTATCTATCTATCTATCTATCTATCTATCTATCTATCTATCTCTCTCTCTCTCTCTCTCTCTCTCTCTCTCTCTCTCTCTCTCTCTCTCTCTTCTCTCTCTATCTATCTATCTATCTATCTACCTACCTACCTATATATCTCTTTGACATTTCTTGGGTTGAACTCAAAGCCAGGGCACTGTCTCTAGCACTCTACTACTTGAGCCACAGCACCAATTCTGGCTTTTTCTCTGTATATACTACTGAAGAATAGAACCCAGGGCTTCTTGCAAGCTAGGCAAGCACTCTCTCACTAATCCACATTCCCTGCCCCCTCATCTTTTGTTCTTTTAATGGAAGTTTTTACATATGTATGCAACAGTTTGTGCCCCCAAGTGTAATTTTCTGAATACCGGTTATTTCTATAAACCCTGATCTTCTCTTCCCTTGCCTTATTTGTGACTGTTCCTGGAATGGCCTCATAATAAAATGTAACTATAGGCTGCTCAGAGCTGCAATGTGCATCGTATAAGGACAGAGGCCTGGAACCCTGGAAGAGCAAAGCGATGGGGCTGAAATAAAGAGAATGATGTAGTATGCGTAGCAAGCATATCTGAAAAATAAATCAGTATATGAAAGCAAAAGCTTTGCATACAGTCTGTTTGCACTCAAGGAAGTAACATACACAAGTAAGTAAGTAGGGCACTGATACATAAACTTGGCCTTCTCTTTTTGAATTTTATTTTTTTGGACTTCTCAGGGCTTAAACTCAGGGTGCAATGTGTTCCTCAGCTGTTTTGCTCAAGGCTGAGCTTCTAATACTGCCATAGCTTTACTTCCAGCCATCTGGCAGTTAATTGGACATAAGCAACTCCCAGACTTTCCTGCCTGGTCTGGCCTGTATCTCCTGCTAGGCTTTCTCTCCCAAAACTGGAGCTCTACCCTCAAGGCCACTACTCCACTTCTGGTTTTCTGGTGGTTTATTGGCACTAAGAGTCTCACACACTTCCTGCTTGGGCTGGCTTTGGAAGGCGATCTCCTGAAGAGGATTCAAGCAGCTTTCCTCAGGGATTTGCCAAGGAGCAGCTCCACACAAACATTTAATATAAATCTCAAGAGGTACTAGATAAAAAATAGAAACCTGCAGATACTTCTAGTGTGTCCTAGATAGTTAAGGTTGGAGACACACAATACTCATAAGTATTAGATAATTTTATAGGCAAAAGGAGCAATGCAGACAGTATGAAGATCGCTCCAGCTTTTGGTCATCTCATCCTGAGACAGTAAATTCACTGCAGCTCAATGCTAAGTGACAGAACTGGCATGTCCTGTGGACATTTGCTCCTCAATCCTGTGATACTCGTTTCTCACTTTTGGCTTCAAACCTGTGACCAGAGTGGAAGATGAGGAGAGAAAATCCTTCTCCGAGAAAGCAGCTATAAAGAAAATTGGGTAGACTCTTATAAGTTCAAACCATTGGAATGACCTGCTAAGAAGTCAGATTGTCCAGATTAAAAAAATTAAGAAAAGAAAGATGGTACCAGTGGCTGCTGACTGTAATCCCAGATCCTCAGGAGGCTGAGATTTAGAGAATCTGAATTTGAATCCAGCCAGTGTAAGAAAGTCCTTGACACTGTTATTTCTAAGAGAACACAGAAAAACCCAGAAGTGGGCTTTGACTCAAGCTTAATGCACTACCCTTGAGAAAAAGGAACTCAGGGGCAGCACTCAGGCTCATAGTTCAAGCCAGGACCTGCCCCCTCAAAAAGAGCCTGTTATCTCCACATCTTTGTCTATGTATGGATGTATTCCTACAAGTAAAGATCCAGAGTAGAGTAGCTATGATGAATGGCACCAAGCTAGGAAACTTGTATTCAATACTATGAGTTCATAACACAGAGAATGCTTTTATGACATTGCATGTTCCAGGGCTCCCCTCACTGCTCCCAGTATAGCCTGAAGGTTGCTCTGCACCCCAGTCCTGCTGGAAGAAGTCTCTCTCATTGTCTGGACAGGCAGACAAAAGGCCTCAATCCTGTACAGCTATGTAGCAAGCAACTCCATCTGGGCCACTTAGTGAGGAGGAGTGTGGGCAGGCTCTGAAAGCCAAGCGATCTCTTTCCCCAGTGCTCTATTTTAACAGGAAGCCTTCATTTATGCCACCTCCCATGGAAGGCCAAGTTCTATGCACTTATCCTGCCTTTGTGAGACTATATTCTGATGTTGAGATACAGGGCTCAATATAATTCAGGAGTCCTTCTGGCAGACAACTAGGGCAGTGAACCTAATTAAATGTTTCATAGCCTGCGATGATGGGCCTATGATGCCTCTCCTAGCTTTCCGGAAGCTTCGGAAATCCGAGAATATGTCCGATATCACAAAGTTTCCTGTCATCTAGGGCTGGTGAAGCTCATCAGGTTTTGAAACCTTTGACCTCTCCTAGTTGGACCCTGAGAGGCTAAGTTTTGGGGTTAAACACAAGGCGTGTGTGCTGACCATGATCTCAGAGCAGAAGTCTACTGCTTTCCCATTTTGTGTCACAGCTTCACTTCTACTTTCTGTGTGTGTTTGCCTGTGAGCGAGCGAGCACACCTGTGAGTGTGTATGTGCATTCACTAGTCCAGGAGCTTGAACACAGGACATGAGCACTGTATCTAGTTTCTCTTGTACAAGGATTGCCCTCTCCTACTTGAAACACAGAGCCATTTCAGGCTTTTTCCTAGTGATGTGGTCCAGAGTAATCATGCCTAGGGTTTCATGTATGCAAAGCACTCTACCCCTAAGGCACATTCTCAGACCTCTACTTCAGGTTTGTTAGTTTGCTTATGTCTTTTTTGTTGTTGTCAGTTGTATGAGTTGAAGTCTGGTTCTGGGTGCTGTCCCTGAGCAATTCAGCTCTAATCTTGTGCTCTACCACTTGAGCCACCGGTTTTCTGGTGGTTCATTGGAGCTAAGTGTCTCACGGACTTTTCTGCCCAGGCTAGCGTTGAACCATGATCCTCAGATCTCAACCTACTGAGTAGCTAGGATGACCAGCATGAGCCACAAGCACCCAGCTTCCACTTCACGTTTCTTAGTGATGAATTGGAGATAATAGTCTCATGGGACCTTTTGTGTCTTGGATAGTTTGGAACCCAGATAATCTGATCTCAGCTTCCTGAGAAGCCAGGATGACAAACCTTGGCTATACAACCCTAGGCTCTGGCACTCTGCTGCAAGTGGGTCCTTGGCTCCACATGGTGGAGTGCTGGCCATGAGTCCAAGAGGTAAGGATCAGCGCTGAGTCCCTGAGTTCAAGGTTCATGACTGAGAAAAATCAAAACAAAACAATTGTCTGCAGTAGACAACTCACTAGTCTTCAGTAATACATAATTTTGTCCCTGCCATGGGGACATATCTGAGCCTCAATATTCTTGTCTGCCTATTCATCCCAGTTGCGGAGCTATTACAAGGGCAAAATGAAAGAATGCACCCTTTGAAAGACAAAACTCATTACACTCTTTACAGTATTCAGCACACAGCACCCAGCACCCAATGCAGGACTCAGAACACTGCACCCTGTGAAGGACTCAGCACATAGCATCCTGAGCAGGACTCAGCAAACAGCTCCACACGAAGGACCCAACACCTCAGGAAGAACTCATCACATAGCTGTATCCCACAAGCTGTCATTAGTATTATGGTGCTTTCATCAGTATCACCACTCTTTCAGAAACACATCACAAACTGCACAAAGTTCACATCTAATGATTGAGCTTGCTGAGGGTTTTTTTTGGGGGGGGGAGTCAGCCATAGGGATAGCACTAATATGTTGGGAGTACTACTTTTGCTTGAGGCACAGCACAGAGTTTCACAGATATCTTGCCAGGGCTGGGTTTTAAACCCATCAGTGTCAGATCTCAGCCCCCGAATATCTTGGATGACAGGGGTGAGCGAGCCAGCAGCATGTGCTTCTGTGGAGCTGGGTTGCAGTGGCATACCTCTGGCTAAGTCAGATGGCAGCTGTCAGCACCAGACTCATGGCTTGCTCTGTGATGAGCTATTTGAAGTCCTATATTTATAGAGTTGCAATCACAACATTCAATCTTATTTTGGTGTCAGTCCTGGGTCTTGAGTAAGAGTCTAGACATAGTCCCTATGTTTTTACGCTCAAAGCTAGTGCTCGACTTTTTGAGTGACAGCACAACTTCCAGATTTTTATGTGCATGTGGTAGTGAAGAATTGAATCCAGGGCTTTGTATGTACAAGCCATCACTATACAACTGAGCCCCAGGAGTGACAAGTGTATAAACAGATAAATATGTAGATTGACATATATATATATATATATATATATATATATATATATATATATATATATATATATGTATGTATACATATGTATAAAACAAGAGAAAGTTGTCTGTATATTATGAAATTACATATATTACTAGTAATTATTGACAAATAAATTATTCTTTCAAGTTTTAAGTATCATGGTTGAATATTCAACAAGGTATTAATTGAAAATTGGTCAAAGTAGTGTAATTATTGTGTATAATTTTATAGTATACTCATACACTAACTAATAATTTAATTGTTACTTTTATAACATTCCATTTGTATGGATGTATATTGGCATGTATTTCTTAGAATCTCCCAACAATCACTTGTGGCAGTCCCAGGATTCGACCTCCAGGCCTAAGTTGAAGTTTCGGTTATGGCTTCCCTAATAGCCAGCCAAACGTTGGCAAGCAAGGTAATGTACACTTTCTGGGCCTTTTCATTTAGTCCCAGGATGGTCAGAACGCAAAGGGGAAAAAATGTAAAACCACCTTCTTGAACTTCTCTGTTATATCCTTCTCCTTTTTATTTTTTGCCAACACCGAGATTTGAACTTGGGTCCTAGGATCGAAGGGTCAACTTGCAAGAGATGCCAAGACCTGAGTTCAAGCCCTGTGCTTGGCCAAAGGAAAAAAAAAGCCCTGGCTTGGAATTTGCACCACTTTTCTGGCAGTCATGGAATTTGAACTCAGCGTCTGGTAACTCTGTGGCACTGTGGTTGAAGGGGAAGCTCACCGTCCTTGAAGACAAGAAATTTTAGACCAGTTCCCAGGGCCTGAATAGAAGCCCCAGAACTGAAAAAAATAATATTCATATATGAAATTTATTTACATGCATGGGTTTAGTGAGTATGACATTTATTACACTTATGTATTTAGTATTATTACACAAATAACATTTCATTTATTACATCCTATCATACAAGATATATTTGCATATAGATTATATATCATACTGAGACCCAGGATATTTTTCAGGAAAAAAAATGTGTCAAAAGTGGATTCTTACTCCATGAATAAACTTTTGGCCATGCTGGGATTTCAACTCATGGCCTAGAATGCCAAATCCATAAATGGGGTCACAGTCTTAGCTGACCATCCTCTGGCAATCTGAGCTGCCAGGCAATTCTGAGGACCTGTGATCAAGCCACAATAGTGCCCAATATATATACTGATAGATGTGTAGATTGCGGTATATATATATATATATATATATATATATACTTAGAGGGAGAATGTGAGGATATCATTATATATATATATATATATATATATATATATATATATATATATACATAGTTACCAATTATTAGTTTAAGTTATGTCTCCATTTAATGAAATATAATGGCTGAATACTTATAAAAGCATTAATTAAAAAATAGTCAATATCCTTCCATTAAAGGAATCACACCATGGTGCTAGAATGGAAGATTTAAATTCAATAATATTTCTGTGCATTCTAAAATAGAATCATGAATGAACTGCAAATTTAATTATTACTTTGATTACTTTGATAACATTCCATTTGCATTCACATAAATAGGAATGAGTTTGTCAGGATCTCCCTCCATTTGTGAGTGGCAGTCCTGGCATTCTAACTCCAGGCCTAGATGATTTATTTCAAATGTAAACAATTGGAATAACGCTGTGAAGATTTCAGATTGTCATGATTTTAAAAAGAACAACAAGAAGAAAAGAAAGCCAGGTGTCAGTGGCTCCTGTATTTAATGCAAGCTCCTTAGGAGGCTGAGGTGTAGAGAATGCCAATTTGAATTCACCCAGGGCAGGAAAGTCCTAGACACTCTTATTTCTAAGAGATCACAGGAAAATATGCCCATGAGTTGGGCCTGTGCCTCAAGGGCAGAGCTCTACCCTTGAGCAAAAGGAGATCAGGGATAGGGCCTAGTCTCATATTTCAACCTCGGACCTGCCAAAGAAATAAAAGAATTCAGTAACTCTATGTCTCTGTGTATAGATGGATGATGTATGGATGATTGGCTTTCAGCAGGTTGCCCATGCCCAGACCCCCAACCTTGGCAAGCTGGGAAAAGCCCTCAGAGAGTAATAAGTATGAGCTAGTAGCTTGAAAAAAAACATCCTTCTCTGCCATTTAATAAGTGAAACCCCGAAGGCTTGCCTGGGCTGGTGTATGCAACGGGTGCATTATATTCTGGCTCAGGTATCTCATTGGGAAATCTAGCAGCCAGCCACTACCTCCAGGGAGACCACAGTTTCTAGGCTGTAGTAGTTGTGGAAGGTTCTGGCTCCATATTTCCTATCCCTCTGTAGGATGTGAGCCTAGATCTCTGGGGCCTGCTGGCTATAACTCATTCATCATTCCTCATTGCCGAGTCTCAGGCTGGTACCAAATCCTGGCAAAGATATAAAATGGCCAGCGATTTCTGTGCTGAAATCCCACCCTCCTAGATCCTGTTAGAAGTGAGCCTTGGGCTGCGAATGTGGCTTAGTGGTAGAGTGCTTACCTAGAGAGCATGAAGCCCGAGGTTCGATTCCTCAGTACTACATAAACAGAAAAAGCCAAAAGTGGCACTGTGAATTAAGTGATAGAATGTAGCCTTGAGGAAAAGCAACTCAGGAACATGCCCAGACCCTTAGTTCAAGCCCAAGATTACAAAAAAAAAAAATGTGAGCTTAGTGAGACATACACTTCTGGGACTCAGAGGAGGGCCGAGGTTATAGGTAAGAGGGAGATGGCAGGTGCTGGTGGCTCACCCCTATACTCTTAGCTACTCTGGAGGCTGAAATCTGAGGATCATAATTGCAAGACAGTGCAGGCAGCAAAGTCTATATGAGAATCTTTTCTCCAATTAAACACCCCCCAGAAGTAGAGCTGTGTTCCAAGTAGTAGAGTGCTAACCTTGAGCATAAAAACTCAGGAATGGCATCCAGGCCATGGATTTCAACCCCAGGACTGGCACACAAACACACACACACACACAGACACACACAGACACACACAGACACACACAGACACACACACACACACACACACACACACACACACACACACACACACACACACACACACACACACCAATATAGAGCATTTGCCAGTCAGCCTAACAAGTTCCATCTCTAGGAACTCAATATTTTTTTTAAAAAAGAGGGAGAATGGAAGGAAGGACTTGCTCCAGGAGGTGATTTAACTAGTGCCAAAATTCCACAGGAGTTCTAAGATGTGGAACAAGACAGAGTGCCTCAGGCAGAAGGTACACAGCATGGGCAAAGGTCCTGAGGTGTGGTGTAGAGCAGGTGGTGTCTGGGGAATGAAGGTTCTGTGTCTTCAGACAAGTCTGGCTGAACACTCTAGCCTGGGTCAAGGTTTGTACTTGAGTCACAGGTAGGGCAGAGGGTAGGGTCCAGAATGGGGCCCAGAGGAAGATTAGCTTGACTTTTCACCATGGACCCCAGGCATTTCCTGTGGCTGAAAGCCTATTTTTCACAGCTCCTGACCCTAAGGCCTCCTTTGCATGGAGGAGTCAGGGCAAACGCAGGGAAGAACCCTTGCTTAAGAAAAGCTTCTACCCAATGCCACCAGTTTCTCAACCTCTGTAAATCCTAGCTACTCAAGAGACTGAAATCAGAGATCGTGGGTCAAAGCCAGCTCAGGGGAAGAAAGTTAGTGAGACTCTTCTTGCCAATGAACCACCAAAAGCCAGAAATGGAGCTGTGGCTCAAGTGGTAGAGTACCAGCCTTGAGGGAAAATGTTAAGAGACCAGAGCCCAGACCCTGAGTTCAAGCCCCAGTACAGGCACAGAAAAAATAAAGAATATTTCAGAAGCTCCAAGTCCACTGTGGAGAAAGGCCATTATCAGCTGGGCGAAGGTGGCTCAAGTTTGTCATCCTAGCTACTCAAGGCTGAGATCTGAGGATCAATCAAGATTCAAAGCTAGCCTGGGCAGAATCTTATCTCCAATGAATCACCAAAATGCTGGGAAGTTGAGCTACTGTAGTTCAAGTGTACAGCACGAACCTAGTGTAAACAAGCTAAAGGATAACATCTAGGCTCTGAGTTCTTGTCCTGGTAACACACACACACACACACACACACACACACACACACACACACACACACACACACACACACACACACACACACACACACACTAACATCATTAGCAGGTGCCAGCAATCCTAGCTACTCAAGAGGCTGAGCTCTTAGGATGGCAGCTTGAAGCCAGCCCAGGCAGGAATGTCCATGAGACTCTTATGTCCACTAAACTACTAAAAAAGATGAAATTTGAGCTCTGGTTCAAGTGGTAGAATGCTAGCTTTGAGCAAAGGAAACTCAGGGACAGTGCCTAGGCCCTGAGTTACAGCTCAAAGATTTTTAAAGACACCCTTTGCCAGCCCCGCAGGCCATAAATCCAGATTTTGGTCATCCTAGATCTCACCTCCACTTCTGCCACTTCCACAGTACTGCCACATGTGGCCAGTTTGTGGCCAAAACTGGGTTAAGAAGTGAACGTACACAAGTGGGGAGGGGCATAGCCAGGTCAAGACTAATACCCCAGAACATTGAGTTATTGGTCATATCCTGACACACCTGACCTGGGATCATCCTCCCTCTTAATCTTCCTAATTATCACTTGCCCCCACCCTTCATAGTTCCTCACCCCAATACCTCCATAGCCCTTGGACATTTTCTTCTTATCTGACCAGAAAATAAACTCGTTGGGGCCAGGGATGATTGAAACCTGGTAACCCACCCTGATCCCTAGGGTCTACTGAGGCTGCTTTCCTCTGCACTCGGTTGAGCACACAGCTCCTGGATATCATGCACTTGCTGAGGGGTCAGTGGCTTGATCCAACATACTGGCTTTAATCTCTGAAACTGTCCCCACAGAGATTGTGAATGGTTGGCTCCCTTGATCCAGGGACTCCAAACCATGTCTTGCATGTTCTCTCTTCTTCCTTCCTTTCTTCTTCTTGTCCCTCTGTCCTTTCCTCCTCTCTCTTTCTCTCTGTGTCTCTCTCTGTCTCTGTCTCTGTCTATCTCTGTTTCTCTCTCTCTCTCTCTCTCTCTCTCTCTCTCTCTCTCTCTCTCTCTCTCTCTCTCTCTCTCTCTCTCTCTCTCTCTCTCTCTCTCTCTGTCTTTCCTTTCTTTGTGTCAGTCATGGGCCTTGAACTCGGAGCCTACGTGCTATCCCTGAGCCTTTTTACTCAAGGCTAGCAGTCTATGACTTGAGCCATACATCCACTCCTGTTGTTTTGTTTTTGGTAGTTAATTGAAGACAAGAGTCTTCCAGGCTTTCCTACCTGGGCCAAAAGCCTCCATCCTTGGATCTCAGCTTCCTAAGTAACTAGGATGACAGGCCTGAAGCACCACCATGCAGCTCAAACCAAGGTTTGAGTCCTGGAACTTTTCATTGTCTAAGACCTCCCAGAAAATGGTGCACACTGTATAGGTTTGTTGGATAAATAAATGACCATCTGTCTATGACAATACTACAGAAATGTCCCATCTGATTCAGGTAAGTATCCCCTGTAATTATTCCTCTGAAGAAACCTGATGCAGCTCTCCCACAGTTCTCTCTCCTCCCTCTTCATGCCCTCTTGGTGGCACCACACTTAACTGTTTTGACTCCTAGGATGTGAGCTATGAGGTACTCACTGGATTCCAGGGTCTCTAGGATGCCTATCTTCTCAAAGATCTCTGTCCAGCAGCTGACCAGCACTGTGGCACTCAATTCCCCATTCAGGTATGAACGAGTTTGCCATGAGCTGAACGACTGGCTCAAGAGGCCTCCTCTCCTCCCCCTGGACCAGCCAGGATCATCTACAACATCCCGCCCCCAAGTTTCATGTTGCAGACAAAGGATCTTTGAGGCAGCCTGGGGTCTCTGAATCTCCCAGAATCCAGTGCAGTTGCTGGTAATTGTCTCTGCTCATAGCTGGCAGGCTGGAGATGGCAAGGTCACAATCTCTGCTCCCCAGGGCATCCCCGACTGAGGTGGTCACCCTAGAGAGAACTGGAAGAGATTCAGTAGCTACCAGAGAAAGGTTTAGTCAAGGCACAAGGTTCAAAGAAAGAAATAATCTGGCTTGGGAACTCTGCCTGTGACGCTTTGAACGTCATTGTTTGGCAGCTTAAAATGTCCATCCAAGGCATTAGTGGAAATTGCCAGCTTGAATTTAAAAAAAAAACATGAAAAATGTAGCATTTAAATTGTCCCAATCAAACTTAAAGGGTTCCAAAATCAGTGGTCCCCTTTTGCTTTCAGACAGCCTACAACAGGTTACAGAAACTGGCATTCATCGATCCCTATCTAACTGCCATGTCCTGATACCAAGCGGGCTCCAGCAGGGGGAATGGACTTGCCTACCACTGTCCAGCTTGAAATGTCCCAGACAGTACACAGATAGGAGTCTGCCAGACTCCAGGGAGGGTTGACCACTGGTGCACTGCCCCGGGAGAGAATCCATGCCACCAGTGGGGTCGCAGAGCCCTGGGCCTGGATGCCCACAATGACCATAAATGCCCTAGGTAAGGTTCCCCTCTCATCCTCGGTCATGGTGAAACATCTGCCATGTCACACTGTACACCAGCCCCCAAACCTCATAGCTTCACAGCCCCTGCCCTACCCTTTCCCCTATCCCCTTCCCTAATTATGTTTGGCAGACACATTCCCAACCCTTGAATTAGCTCCAACTATACACTGGGAGCAGAGTGTCTTTCTGGAAGAGTGTAGCTGTGGACACACTTGCCTCACCAAACTTCTGGCCTGGGATAGAAGGACAGGTGTCCACTCGAGTTCACACAGGTCTCCTAGGGGAGGGCCACGCAGGGCCAGCAGCTACTGTGGGCTACAAGAAAGGGGGAAAAGAGAGGTGGAAAGGGGAGGAAAGGTATGTCTACTGAAATCTTCCATAAAGGATCCATGAAACTGTGAAGGAGAAAACAAGAATTGTGGCTGGGCTCATGTTTGGTACTGATGAAAAAAGAACAACAACAAGTACATACACACAGAGAAATAAAATGCTTTTGCTGTTTTTAGACATGGTGACACACACACAAACACACACACATACACACACACACACACACACACACACACACACACACACACAAATCCAGAACAGTGACAAAAGTGTCTTCCATGCAGCACCTGCAATTTGCCAAATGATCACTCACCTGAGCACAGTCAGGCTGTACAAGGAGAAAGATGATCTCTCTCTCTCTCTCTCTCTCTCTCTCTCTCTCTCTCTCTCTCTCTCTCTCTCTCTCTCTCTCTCTCTCTCTCTCTCTCTCACTCTCTCTCTCTCTCTCTCTCTCTCTCTCTCTTTCTCTCTCTCTCTCATACACACACACACACACACACACACACACACACACACACACACACACACACACAAACACACACACAGATACTCAGAGTAGTGCCTCCCAAGTATGTTGGTTACTCATCTGGGACAATGTACAGCTGGAGCATGCAGGTTCCCATTCCCCATTCCCTTTTCAGAACCAAGGGTTCCCATCCAAGGGGAGCACCACTGTAATGACACAGCACCACCCTGCCTCTCGCCTTCTCTAGGGCCAAACCCTTCCCCTTGGGAACAACCAGCCTTAAATCCCCATTCACCAAAACCCTAAGCCAGGACACTGGGTGAAGGAATCCCCAGACAGCTGGCTCCTCAGAGCAAGGACTGAAAACAAGCAGGGGGTCATGGGGTCCCCAAGGGAATATCTAACCTGGGGTGGGCATGGTGTTGAGGAAATGGATGGGGTTCTAAAGGCTACATACATGGACACACTCCCTACTTCCAGCCTAGATGCTTCTGGGAGACTGGGTGGATTCTTGGAGGGACAAGGAGAACAGATGGACCAGGAGCACCAGCAGATGCTGGAAGAGCTGGGAAATGTGACCAACCTGTGAGTACTGTTGAAGCTGGGGAGGGGGGGGACAGGCCAGGTGTATGTGTGTCAGAGAGAGTGTGTTCTTCCCAAATATTCACCTTTCATCTGACCCCCATTGCTCTCACCTCCCTAGTGGGATTTTCTGATACCCTCCTCAGGTGAGAGGGTGACTGAGAACAGAGGACAAGGAGTCACACAGCAAAGGGTCCTTATCTTCTGCATCCAACACCCTCCACCCCCAGAAAAAAGGAAAAGACCCGAGAAGGCAGGTGTGGAGCTGCTGTTCCCCAACTCTTTATAAAGCCACAAAGTTCCCACCTAGGAGAGGATTGTGAAGATGTGGGGCTATGTGGTTCCCACTGCTCCAGGCCAGGGGCTTGGTGATGGCCTCTTCTCACCCAACCCTGCATCTCCCCATTTCCTGGGACACTGACACTAGGGATGGGGGTGGGATCCTTGGTTCGACACCCACTCCCCCACCCCCTACTCCTGGGGAGCATTTGTGGCAGAGCCAGGGCTGGCCCCTGGCACTGGTGAGGCAAGATTGGGATGTGAGAAGGGAAGTGGGAGTCGTGGGTCTGGGTTGGGGTGGGGAAGGAGGGGTTGGGAGAGGTCAAGAGATGTGGGCCCATGGGACGGCCACTCATGTGTGCTGCTGGGAGATGCTATATGCTGCCATTCTAGGTGTAGCAAGCAGCAATGGCAGCATCATGGCAGATTCTCAGGCCCAGAGCAGAGGATGGGGGGCCAGGACATGGTCAGGGCCACCAGCTGGCCTGGGGCACATCACTGGATGATTCTGAGAGGCGCTGCAGGTCCAAGTCAGCAGCTCATGTTTGAAACGTGATGCCATGGGGAGAGCACGAAAGGGGGCCAGGACAGGGGCAGGCAGGTGGCAGGGCTGAGCCCACCTTAGGCCCAGCTGATCTTCTGGCACTGGAATCTCAGATTCAGGGCCTACTTGGCCTCTGAGCCTCCCAGGGCCTTTGGGAGGGATGTGGCTGCTGTGCTGGCTTTGTGTGCTCTGTGCTCCTGGCCCCGACCAGTGATCCTACAGCAGCCGAATCAAGCCATTGATGACGCCTCCCCTGGTGCTTGTGCCTGCTCTTCTCTCTGCTGTCTCTCTCTGCCACCCCCATTTCTCTCCCGGGCTGCCCCACCCACGCTGCACAAGTGAGCCAGCCCCCATGTGCCCCTGGCTGCAGCAGATATGTGCTCCCTTGGCCACGTCCTGTCCTCTCCTCAGTCACACCCCCTCCCCACTTGACCACACCCCCCATCCCTGACTTTGTGGTGCCCTGACTGCCCTAAGGCTAACAGGCCATGGAAGAAGCAGGCTCACCTCAGCTCAGGGCTTCCTCCCAACCCCAGCAGTTGCCCATGGCATTGAACCCTTCCCTCAGCCCAAAGGCTGGGAGAGACTCTTCTCCATCCACCCCACACACTAAGCAGGTGCATGGTTACCCTCTGTTAGTGTGTGTGTGTGTGTGTGTGTGTGTGTGTGTGTGTGTGTGTGTGTGTGATTTTCAGGGATACCTACCTCTCAAGGACTCAGAACATAGCACCCTTTTGGATGACAGCACACAGCATACTTTAAAAAAGTAGCACAAAGAAACCTGTGTAATGGACTCAGCACAATGCGCCTTTTGAAGGACTCAGCACATAACAACCTTTGGGATCCTCATGGTAATCTAATGACCAATAAAATTAGACATGCAATTTTGACATCGCCAAGCTTAAATACCATAGAATTATGACAGCATATGTCATAGTGAAATTATAGACATATTGTGAATGCCTATTTTGTGATTTCATTCTATTTCAAGCAAGCAATATTGGTGGATATCAGAAATCCATTGTAACCTCAAAGCCATTGTGACATGAAAATCCTTTTGTGATATCAAAGTGCCATTGTGATATCATTAACCTGTTGTGACATCACAAACCTGTCCTGTTCACTGTGACCTCCTCACCAATGTGACATCACAAAGCCATTGTGATATCACATTGCTGTTGTGACATTACAATCACCCTGAGACCTCCCGAACCCATTATGACATCTTCAGCACCTTTGAAAAAACACATGGCCTTTGTGACACCACAGTCCCTTTGTGTATCCATTGTGAAATGACAATTGAGATAAGATATGCCATTGTGATATCACAAAACATTTACAATATAATCATACGTGTGACATCACATTGTCATTATGACAACATCAGGTCATTATGATATCCCAAATCTATAATGACATCATACCATTATGACATCACATTGTCATTGTGACATCATATTTACATTATGAATGCCTATTATGTGATTTCATTATATTTCAAATGTGGCATGTGGGTTCATATTAAAAACACATTTTGACTTCATAACCATTGTGACATCACAATCTCTTTGTGACAAAACTTTGCCATTGTGATAACTCTAAACAACTGTGACAACTCAAACATGTCCTGTCCTCATAAGTTTTGTGACATGTTGCCTTAGGCCCATTGAGAGCTCATTCTATTTTTGATCTCATATGATTTTAGGTATGACATAAAATATTAATAATATACTATGACATCATGAATATTGTGACATCACACTGCTAGATGTAATGACCATTGTGTCACATTGTCACATTACAAATCTATTCGACTTCATCACATTTGTGCCAACATATACCTTTGGAATCCTCACAATCCCATTCTAAACTCATATACTCATTGTGAGTTATTGACAATTGAGGTGTCGAATGCCATTGTCACATCACCAATCTACTGCGACATCACAAAACTATTTTGAACTCATCACTATTATGGCATCAGTAACTAATTGTGATTATAACAACACTCTTATGACATTATAATTTGACATCGTATTGCAATTGTGATATTACTGTACCATCATGCTTTCACAAACCTATTATGACCTCATCATATCTTAGAAAATGCACGGCATTTGGGACATCAAGCTCCTTCTCTGAACTTGTATCATTGTGAACTTGTAGCAATTGAAATTTGAAATAAAGTATGATATTACAAACTAGTTTGACATCACTTACGCATTTTTATATCATTAACACTTTGACAAATGAAACCTGTTAGCAACCTTAGCACTTTTGACAAAAAACATGGCCTTTGTGTCATCACAGTTCATTTGTGTATGTCATTGTGACTTCATTCCCATATCCTCATTATAAACTAATGGCAGTTAAGATCTGACATGCCATTGTGACATCACAAACCCTTTGTGACATAATCAGACTGTCGTTATATCATCAGCTCATTGTGACATCACCAATCTACAGTGACATCATAGCATTATGACATTGCATTGCCATTTTGCTGTCATAGACACATTGTGAATGTATATCCTGTGATTTCATTTTATTTCAAATGTGGCATATCAGTTGATATCAGAAACACATTATGACCTCATAACCATTGGAACATTATAAACCCTGTTGGACGTGATAACCATTGTGACACCATATAATTGTTATCTCATCTTTAGCTTTTGGTGACAACACAAAATGAGAATGACATTATAGCATTTGCCATTATGTCATTGTAACATAATAGTCACATTATGAATGTCAAATCTGTGATTTCATTATATTTGAAATGTGGCATGTGGGTTGATATCAGAAACTCATTGTGATGTCATAACCATTGTCACATCAGAATCCCTTTGTGACATTAATTTGGCAATGTGACATCACAATAGCAATATGATGCTACTGAAGCACCATGGTATCACAATGGTCATGAACTCACATGCCACATGAACCGACATGCCACATTAAAAATAGAATCAAATAACATAATAGGCAAACACAACATGTCTATGATATCAGAATGAAAATGAGATGTTACAATGCTATGATGTCATTGTAGTTTTACATGTCAAAATGAGCTGATGGTGTCATAATGGCAACATGATGTCACAATTATGATAATGTAAGAAAGGATTTTTTTATGTTTAAATGGTATGTCTGATGTCAGTTTTCATTAGTTCCCCATGAGGATATGGATACAAAAATGTTCTGTGATGTCACAGAGGCCATGTGTGTTTTCAAAGGTGGTAAGAGGTCATAATATGTTTCAAAGGGCACAATGTGATCCATAATGTCACAATAAAATGAAATGTCCAATTGGGTTTTTGATGTCACAATGGTGATGAGGTCACAATGGTTTTGTGATGTCACAGTTTGTAATATCAGAATGATACATCCAATTTCAATTACTCATAATTCAATATGAGGATACCGGGTGATAGAAGAAACTTCATAGTATGTGGTCATTTCCCAATGAGAATGTGATGTCTCAATATCATGTTATAATAATGTTTTGATGTCACAATTGGTGATGCCATACTGATGAAGAGGTCTCAACAGATTTGAGATGTACCAAGGGGTTGGTGATGTCACAATGGCATGTGGGATCTCAACTGTCATTAACTCACCATGAGTATATGAGTTTGGGAAGGGATTCTGATGTCACCAAAATATATGTAGTCAAGAAGGTGAAGAACTAACAGGTCTGAGAAGTCACAAAGTGACACAATGGTTATGATGTCCAGCGGTGTGATATCATGATGTTACACTGGATTTTAGGTATCTCATGTCATAGTTGAAATATGAAGTTGAACACAGATTTTCAACTCACAAAGGACCTAAGATATCACAATGGCATTTCACAAAAGTTATGAGGACAGGAGAGGTATTTGATGTCACAGTCGGTTAATGATATAACAAAGGCAAAGTTCTGTGATAAAGAGATTTTGATGTCACAAAGGTTATGAGTTCACAATGGTTTCCTGATATCAACCCACATGGCACATTTGAAATAGAATGAAATCAAAGAATAGGCATTCACAATGGTTTTATGACATTTAAAGTGACAACGTGATGTCAAGGCAGCAATGTTTGATATCATATGTACTCATTACCTTATTTATGTAACTGTAATCCCTCTGTACACTACACTTACAATAACAAACGTACAGAAGAAAAAAATGGTGTGTCATTGCGGTTTGGTGTTGTCACAATGAGATGATGGTGTCATGATGACAATGTGATTACACAGTCAAAATTATTGCACAAAGTATTTGTGACCCTACAATGCTATGTGTGATCACAATTTTCATTAGTTCACTATGAGGATATGGGTACACAAAGGGTCTGTGATGACACAGAGATCATGTGTATTCTAAAGATGCTAAGAGTTCACAATAGCTTTGTGATGTCACAATGTGATTGTGAAGGCACAACAGCAATGGATATGACAATGGGTTTGTGATGTCACAGTGATGATGAGGTCACAATGAGTTTGTGATGTCACTATGAGTTTGTATTATTACAATGACATGTCCAATTTCAATTTCTACTAGTTCAATATGAGGATACAATTTTAAAGAAAGAATCTGAAGCTCCAACGACCATGAACTTTTAGTCATAACGTGTGATACGCTGCCATTAGGATATTTTAGGCCTTTAGTAAGCTTATATTCTGTTTTCAAACTCATAATTCAGGCATGACATCTGATATCAGAAATTGACTCTGACAATATGAACATTGTGACATCACATTGATAGACATCAAGGCCATGGTGTCACATTGTGAACTCACAAATGTGTTAGGGCTTCATCACATTTGTCTCAACACATGACTTTGGAGACAACACAGTCTTTTTTTGAACTCATATCTTCATTGTGAATTAAAGACATTTGAGAATCGGCATGCCATTGTGACATTTCCAACCAATTGTGACAGGACACACTTATTATAGTATAAACACATTGTGATCTAATAGCCATTGTGGTAGCACAATCCCTTTGTGACCCCACATTTCCATAGTGATATAACTAACCCACTGGGAAATTCCAATCCTCTCATACCCAATCCAGGTATGAAATGTGATACCCGAATCCAGTGTGACATCACACTGATAGATGTTATGAGCATTTTGTTACATTCTGACAACACACACCTGTTAGGATTTCATCATTTTTGAGACAACGCATGCCTTTGGAGACATCACAGGCCCTTTGTGAGCCCATATACTCATTGTGAGTTGACAATTGAGATCACATGTGTCATTTTGATGTCACCAACCCACTGTGACATCGCACACCTCTTGTAAACTCATCACCAGTATGGCATCACCAATTGTGGTAACAAAACTTTATTAAGTCATCATATTGCAACATCCCATTGCCATAGCGATATCACTGTTCCAATGTTTTTTCAAAAACTAAGTATGTCTTCATAGCATTTTAGAAAATTCATGGCCTTTTATATTTCAGTCTTCTTCTGTGAACTCATATCCTCATTGTGAAATAGTAGCAACTGAAATTGGACATGTGAGTATGAGATGTGACTTCACAAAACATTGATTTCATCACCAATATAACATTACAAACCCATTGTAAGCTTTCATTGCCATTTGATATCACTATCACATTGTGAGATCCCAAACATATTTGGACCTCTCAGCACATTTGAAAAAACACATGGCCTTTGTGACATCACAGTCCCTTTGTGTAACTATACCCTGATTATGAACTGACAATTGATATAAGACATGCCATTGTAACATCATGAACTCTTTGAGACGTCACCAGTGTGACATAATATTCTCATTATGACAGGATCAACTACTTTTGACATCACAAAACTATGACAAGATAGCATTATGAGATCACATTGTCATTGTGATGTTATAGAGAGATTGTGAATGACTGTTTTTTATTTTTTTGTCGGTCGTCGAGCTTGATCTCTGGGCTTGGGTTCTGTCTCTGCTCTTCAGCTCAAGGCAAGCAATCTATCGCTTCAGTCACAGAACCACTTCTAGTTTTCTAATGGTTTTTATTGGAGATAGTCTCATGGACTTTCCTGCCTAAAGTGGCTTTGAAGTGCAATCCTTAGTTCTCAGCCTCATGAGTAGCTTGGATTAGTCATGAGCCACTGGCGCCAGGCCTTTTCATTCTTTCTTCAAATTTGACATGTGTGTTGACATCAGAAACATAATGTGACCTTCTAACCATTGTAACATCATAAATAAGCAGTGACATCAAATTGTCATTATGACACCTTCATCTCGTTGTGACATCACCAAACAACAATGGCATCATAGCATGATATATCACAATGACATTGTTACATCATACTCATAAGAGTGTGAAGGCCTATTCTGTGAATTCATTCTATATCAGTAACCCATTTTGACCATATAACCATTGTGATATCACAATCTTTTGTGACGTCATTAATCTGCTGTGCCAGTCCTTATAAGTTTTGTGACATGCTGCCATTGTCATAGGTTAAGCCCTTTGTGAGCTCATAATCTTAAATCTCATATTTCTTGTATGACATGTGATATCAGAAATCCCCTGTGACATCATACTGCCAGATATCATGAGTATTGTGTCACATTGTGACATCACAAACCTGTTAGAACGGCATCACTTTTGTGACAACACATTCCTCTGGAGACATTACAGTCCCTTTTTGAAATCATATATTCATTGCCAATTAATGACAATTGAGATCTGCCATGCCACTCTGACATCATGAACCCTTTCTGACATCACAAACTTATTGTGACCTCATCACGAGAATGGCATCAGCAACTAATTGTGGTATCAAAGCATTATTTTGACATGATATTGTGGTATTGCCATTGTGATATCACTGTCCCATTGTGTTTTTACAAACTTATATGACCACATCACATCTTAAAAAATTCATGGCCTTTGAGACTTCAAGCTCTTTCTGTGAACTCGTGTACTTATAACTTCTAAGGCAAATAGACAAACCATCAAGTCACATTTAGTATAATAATCCAATTTACACTAGAAAGTGGACTGTGATTACCTTATGCTGGACTGGATACCCAGGTCCAAGAGCAGCCTTGACCACCAAACCTCAGACCTTCAATGGGCAGCCCCACCCTTTCTTTATTGGTCCGCAAACCACCAGTCAAAAAATTATGATCTCAAAAACTCCAAACCTCAATGGGCAAGGCTTTTTACTTTTCCATTCCTCCCTCCTTCACTACAGACTTGTCCTTCCTTCCTGGTCTTTCCCTATTTCCCTTCCACCACTTCCTTCAGGCCTCTTCAGTCTCCAAAGGCCTGCCCTTCTCTGCCCCAGTGACCACTTGCCAACCTTCTGCTCTCCCTCAACTTCCTCTCCTCTCAAGTTTTTCCCTTCCTGCTGTCTCACCACTTTCTTCCATCTGGGTAGGTTTCATTTTTATGTCCCCTTCCAATGTTCTGAAAATGCACTTCATATATAGGTTGTACCCCTCCTCATTCCAATGTGTCTTCTGCCTAACAGTATTCAACCGTCAATTCCCAAACTGCCCAATGTTCAATAACTCCTTGACAGCTCACCATGTGAGGCTTGACACCTCCACCTTTGGCGGTATTCCCCACACTCTCCGGTGGGCCAGGCCAAGAATTTATAATGATGATCAGCTCCCACAGATAATCCTGGCCTCACTGGTTATTACAGTATCCTAATAGTGAATTAGAAGAAATTGAAATTGTATATGTCATTGTTATATTACTTGATGAGACATCACTAACCCATTGTGACCTCATCACCGTGGTGACATCACAAACTCATTGTGATCTCACATTGCCATTGTGTCACCATGCTCACATTGTGACATCCCAATCCTATTATGACCTCAGAAGCTTTGAAAGAAAGCATGGCCATTGTGTCATCACAGGACCTTTGTTTACCCAAATCCTCATTTTGAGCTAATGACAGTTGAGATCAAACATGCCATTTTAACATCTCAAAACCTTTGTGACATCATCACCACTGTAACATCACATTGTCATTATAACGACATCATTCCATTGTGACATCATAAAACATCAATGACATCATAGAATTATGACATCACATGGTCATTGTGATGTCACAGATACATTGGAATGTCTATTCTGTGATTTCATTCTATTTCAAATGTGACAGGCGTGTTGATATAAGAAATAGATTGTGAACAGATAACCATTATGGAATCACAATACCTCGATGACAATACATTGCCAGTATGATATCACTAACCCACTGTCTCTCCTATCCTCATAAATGTTTTGACATGCTGCCAGTGTGATCTCTGGCCTCTCTAAGCTCATAAATTGTTTAACTCATAATACTTCAGGTAGGACATGTGATATCAGAAATCCACTGTGACATCACGACCACTGTGACATCACACTGACAGATGTCATGACCACTGAGTCACATTGTGACATCACAAACCTGTTAATACTCATTCCACTTGTGCCAACATATGCCTTTGGATACATTATGCCTTGTGAACTTATGTAGTTATTGTTAGAGACCTGGCATGAGATTGTGACATCAACATCCCATTGTGAAATCACAAATCTATGTGACCTCATCAGCTGTATGGCATTACCAACTATTTGTGACTTCAAAACAATACTATCCCATGTAATGGCAACATCTCATTGCCAGTGGGATATCTCTGTCCCATTGCATTTTCACCAATCTCTTATGTCCGCATAATATTTTACAAAATCCATGGCCTTTCTGACTTCTAGCTCCTTATGTAAATGCGTATCTTCATTGTGATCTAGTAGAATGAAATTAGATATGTAATGGTGATATTACAAATTCATTGTGACATCACTATCCAAGTGTGACTTTATCACCACTGTGACATCACAAACCCATTGTGACATCACATTTCCACAGTGATATCACGATCACCTTGTGATATCCCAAATCTGTTGTGAAAGGACAACTTTGAAAAAGGACAACTGACATCAGACATGCCATTGTACCATTACAAACGTTTTGTGACATCATCTCCAGAGTGAGATCACATTGTTGTTAGCATAGCATCAGCCCATTGTGATATCCCTAAATGACAATGACACCATAGCATTATGACATCACATATTCATTGTGAGGTCCTAGAGACAATGTGATTGCCTATTCTGTGATTTCATTCTATCTCAAATGTGGCATATAGGTTGATTTCAGAAACCCATTGTGACCACATCACCATTGTGACATTACAATCCTTTGTGACCTCATATTAATATTGTGATATCATTAATGCAATGTAACATCACAAATCTGTCTTGTCCTTAAAAATTTTATAACAAGTGACTACCTTGACCTGGGCTGGATGCCCAGAGCTAAATGCAGCCTCAACCATGAACCCTCAGAATTCCACAGAGCAGCCCAGCCATTTGTTAACTGGACTTCAAACAACCAACCCCCAAAATAATGATATCCAAAGCTCCACATTTCAAAGGACAAGGCTTTTTCTTATCTTCTCATCCTCCTTCACTACAGACCTGTCCGACATTTCAGGTCTTATTTTTTTCCTTCCACTATTCCCTTCTTCTCTTCAGGATGTTCTACTCTTGACAGGCCTGCCCTGCCCTATCCAGGTGTCCAGGTGCCATCCTTCAGCTCCTGCTCTCCCTCAATTTCCTTTCCTCCCAGCTCTTTCTCCTCCTGCAGTCTCATCACTTCTTTCCTTCCAGGTATTTCCCCTTTTTCTGTCCCCTTCTGTTGCTCTGAACATGCAGCCTATATTTAGGCCTTAACCTTCCCCTACTGCAATATGTTTCCTACATAACAGTTTTCAATCATCACTTCCCAAATGTCCATGCCCAATCACTTCTTGGTAGCTAACCATGTGGGACTTGACATCCTATCTCCTTCAACAGCATCATACACCTCTCTCTCTGATGGTCCAAACCAAGAGGCCATGATGACTATCTGTTCCCGTGGATTATACGGGCACTGATGGTTATTACACTGTCCTCATGGTGAACTAGGAGCAATTGAAATTGGACAAATAATTGTGATATTACAAACTCGTGACATAACTAACCCATTATAACCTCATCACCACTGTGACATCACAAACCCATTGTGACATCACAATGATATTTTTAATACCAGTTCACATTGTTATAACCCAAATCTATTATGACCTCTTATGCATTTTGAAAAAATACATAGCTTTGTGACATCACATTCCCTTTGTGTACTCAAATTCCCACTGTGAAATATTGACAATTAAGAATCAGACATGACATTTTAACATCAAAAAGTTTGTGAATTTATCACAATTGTGACATCACATTGTCATTTTGACACCATCTTTTCATTGTGAAATCACAAAACTAAAATGATATGATAGATTTATATCTTCACCTTGTCATGTGACATGATAGACACATTATGAATGCCTTTTCTGTGATTTCATTCTATTTAAAATGTGGCCTGTAGGTTGATATCATAAGCAAATCAAGAACTCCTCACCATTGTGACATCAAAATCCCTTTGTACATCACATTTCCATTGGGATATCTCTAACACACTGTGACACCACAAACCCATCCTGTCATCATAACTTTTGTGACATACTGCAATTCTAATACCTTTGGCTTTTTTGTCCTCACAATCTGTTGTCAACCTCATTAGATTTCACATATGACACTTGATATCACAAATTCCCAGTGACATCATGACCATGGTGATATCACACTGCCAGATTTCATAACCATTGTGTCGAAATTTAACCTCACAAACCTTTTAGGATTTCAATATATTTGTGACAACACATACTTTTGGAGAAACCACAGTCCCTTTGTGAAATCCTATACTTATTGTAAGTTAAAGACAATTGGGAACCATCATGTCATTGTGACATGCCCAACACATTGTGACATAACCAATCTTTTGTGACCTCATCACCAATTGTGACAACAACACAATATTTTGACATGATGTAGTGAGTTGACATTGCCATGAGGATATCTGACCCATTGTGTTCAGAAACCTAATATGACCTCATAACATTTAAAAAAATTCATGTCCATTAGGACTTCAAGATCCTTCTGTGAACTTGTATGCACATTGTGAAACACTAGGAAGTGAAATTGGACCTGTGTTTGAGATATTACAAAATCATTATGACATCAAAAACCCTTGGTGACCTCATCACAACAGTGTATCATAAAGCTATTATGACCCTTAAGTACCTTTGACAACACACATGGCATTTTTGACATCACAGTCCCTTTGTATGCCCATATCCTCATTGTGAACACATGACAATGGAATTCATATATGCCATTGTAATATCACCATTTGTGACCCCATCACAAATGCGACAACAAATATTCATTATGACACCATTATGTCCTTGCAACATCACCAATTTATAATGACCTCACAGCATTATGACATTATTTTGTCATTGTGATGTTATAAACACATTGTAAATGCCTATTCTTTTAGTTCATTCTATTTCAAATGTGGCATGTGGGTTGATATGAGAAAACCATTATGATCTCATAAGTATATGGCATCACAATCACTTTGTGACATCACAGTGCCATGGTGATATCATTAACACACTGTGACATCACAAACCTTCCCTGTCCTCATAAGTTTTGTGACGTGCTGCAATTGTGATGTCTTAGCCCTTTATGAGCTTGTAATCTGTTTTCAACCTTTTAATATTTGTTATGATATGTGATATCAGAAATCCACTGTGGCATCATGACAATTGTGACATCATACTGACAGATATCGTGCACATTGTGTCACACTGTGATATCATATTCCTCCTAGGACTTCATCACATTTGTGACAATACATGCCTTTGAAGATGCCACAGTCCATTTGTGAACTCATATTCTCTGTGATTTCATGACAAATGAGATCCTTTATGCCATTTGGATATCACCAACAAATTGTGACATCATAGAACTACTGTGACCCCTTACCTGTATGGCATCACCAACTAATTGTGACATCAAAACCTTTTGTGATGTCACGTGACACGATGATCATGACATCTGTCAGTGTGATGTCACATGGTCATAATGTTAGTGGATTTCTGTTATCTCATGTCATACATGAAATATGAGTTTAAAAACAAATTATGAGGGCAAAAAGATCTAAGATATCACAATGTTAGCATGTCAAAAAAGTTATGAGGAGAGGAGAGTTTTGTGATGTCACATTGTGTTAGTGATATCACACTGGCACTGCGATATCATAAAGTGATTATGATGTCAAAATGATTGTGTAGGCACAAACACATGTTTCTCATATCAACTCTCATGCTACATTTGAAATACAATGAAATCACAGAAGAGGCATTCACAATGTGTCTTTGATGTCACAATGAGAATTGTTGTCATAATTCAATTATGTCATTGAGATTGGTGATGTCACAATGAGCTGATGCTCTCATAATGAAAATATGATGTCACACTGTTGAGAATGTCACAAACACTTTTTGATGTTATAATGGCATGTCTGATCTCAATTGTCATTGGATAACAACAAGGATATGGGTACACAAAGGGACTATGATGTTGAAAAAGGCATGTGATTTTTCAAAGGAGCTAAGAGGTCATAATAGATTTGAGATGTCACAGTGGAATCATGATGTCAAAATGAAAATATTGTTACAATGGGTTTGTGATGTAGTGCTGTTATGATGTTAAAATGGGTTTGTGATGTCATAACTAGTTTGTAATATCACAATCAAATTTTCAATTTCAATTGCAACTAATTCACAAGGAGGATACTGTAATAATCATCAGGGCCACGATAATCTATAGGGTCCGATAATCAGCCAGGCACCATATCCTGGCCAGCTGGAGATTACAAAGTATGCCACCAAAGAAGGTGGGACATTCTGTGGGAGGGGCTGGTGCATTAATCCCCACCTACTGAACTGTAAAGAAGTGATTGGGCTTTGGGCAGTTTCTGATGTGACATTTGAAAACTGTTAGGCAGTTGCAGTGGAGGAGGGGTACAGAATTTTTACAGGCTACTTGTTCAGAGCAATAGAAGGAAAGAGAAAAAGGGAAAAGTCCTGGAAGGAAGGAAGTGGTGTGATAGCAGAAGGGGAAAGACCTGGGAGGAGAGGAATTTGAGAGGGGGCAGGAGGTGAAAGATGGCAACTGACAACCCAGGCAAAGCAGTTCAGGCCTTTGGAGAGTAGAGAGGCCTAAAGAGAAGAAGGAACTGTTAGATGGGAAAAATGGAAAGACCTCGAAGGAAGTATAGTTCTTTAGTGAAGGAGAGACAAAGGGAAGGGGAAAAAAGGCTTGCCCTTTGATGTTTGGAGCTTTGGATATCATAATTTTGAGGGTTGGTGGTTTGGAGAACATTTATTACATGTGTCTCGATGGATTCTCTTCAACTAGAGAGTTCCTAATTTTCAGAGACCTCATCGAGATCATACATTTGGATAGCATCAGGCCCAGGGAAAAATCCCCATAGGTGAGTGTTTCAACCCTCAGAGTTGAGAGTCTACCTCGAGTTTTTGTCTCCAGAGGACCAACATGGACAAAAGTCATTTAGACTCCACTAGAGGTGCATCTGTGCAAGCTTGCCAGCCGGTTTTGGGGACCCCTTCTGGAGGTCATTTATGGCATCCTTGGGAAGCCATCTGGGAACTCCTTGAGAGGTCATGTAGGGTTTCTTTGGGAAGCTATCTGGAACATTATCAAGAGTACATCTGCGAATTCCTTGAGAAGCTATCTGAGACCTACCTTGGAGGTCATTTGGGGCCTTCTCCAGGGGCCATATGGGACTTTATCCAGAGGTCATCTTGTGCTTCCTCAGGAGGCCTCCTGAGACCTCTTCAAAAATAGTCATTGGGGCTTCCTTAAGAGGGAATCTTGGACCACCTCCTGAGGTCATGTGGAACTTCTTTTGGTGGTCATCTCAGGTTGCCTTGATGAGAAATGTATGACCATATTCGGACATCATGTGGGACTTCCTTGAGAAGCCATATAGCACCATATCTGGAGGCCATCTGTGCCTTTCTCAAGAGAGTTATCTGGAACCGTCTCTGGAGTTTATATGTCACCTCCTTGAGTGGCCATCTGGGAGCTAGTGGAGAGGTAATCTCAGCCTCCTTGAGAGGACATCTGGGACTTCCTTTGGAGGTCATCGGACACTATCTTTGAGAGCCATTTTGAACCTCCATGAGAGGTTATCTCGAGCCTCCTACGGAGGACATATGTGACATCCACAAGAGGTCATCTGTGGCCTTCTCAAGAGGCAATCTGGGACATTCTCTCTGTCATCTGGGACCTCCTGTAGAGGTCAACATTGAGAGGTGTGGGACATGTAAGTGTCTGTGACTATTGGTCTGTGTGTGTATGCTGATAGTTCTAGCTGTGTCCTGTATGCACCTCAGTTTACTTTTTCTCAGGATGAGTGAACAAGGCCTAAACTTACCATATCGAAAAAAATATACTGACCCAGGGTTATAGAGGAAGATTCATTGATGTACGCTCTCTCCTGTTCTTTGCCATCAGCACCTCTAATATTAAATCCTCCCATACCAAAAGTGGTTACTTGTACCAGCCTGAGGTGGTACAATGTGGTAAGTTACCCTTATTATCCTTGACACAGGAGCATGGAGGAGATGTGGGCAGGCACCCTTTTTAATATATGTTCCCTTTACAAATAGTGACCTGTATAACTGGAAACAGAAAACAAAGGGGCTCATTACTTCATTAGAGACATTAATTTTCACACACACAAGCACATCTGGGATGAGTGTCAGCAAATTTTACAGGTGCTTTTCACCTGGTAGAAAAGGGAGTGAATCCTCCTCAGTGACTTGAAAGTTGTCCTTGGACCAGAGAGTATCCCCACTATTGAACCAGACCATTTGGAGCAAGTCTTTTCACATACTTACCCAAGCAGAGACTAACAGTGATTGAGGTATGGAAGTGCTTACCTATTATTGACAGGTTCGATTGGCAGGGATACCACAGTGGCTAGGAAGCGAAGTCATCAATCTAAGGTGAGTGAGATGGTACAGTTCCCCAGTGAGTACCCAAATCCTCTTCTGAAATTTCTCCCAGAAGTCTATAGGATTATAGGTCTATAGATCTTGAAGCCCTGGAGAGTAAAAGAGCCCTAAATATGGCCTTTGTTACCCAGTCAGCCCCAGATATTAGAAGAAAGCTTCAAAAGTTAGAAGGTTTTGAAAGAAAGGTGTATTCTAAGTTGGAAGTGGTTGCCCAGTAGGTGTTTGATAACAGAGATACCCTGGAAAAAAAGACTCTAAGAAGGGGGGTTGAGTTTTGATAGGAGCACAAGAATAGGGATAAAGAAACCCTTGGCAAAGACAGTACAATTCATTTGCAAATGGCAATAGGGAACCTCTAGGACTAGATCAGTGTCCTTATTGCAAGCAAAATGGACATTGGGAAAAGGAATGTCCAAGGAGGAGAAAGATAGAAAATGACAGGTTATGTAATCACATTAACCACCTGAAAAATGTGTTCATATCTCAGGAGTAACATGCAAAAGAGCTTGGGGCTCTGAATTCCAATTGTATTCAATTTAAAAATCAGCCCTCTGAACTTAAGAGGAAATGAGGCAAAGAAAAATTCACACACTTCTATCTCAAAACACAGGCTTATAAAAGACTGAATCTCCAATATGTGCCAGTCCAAACCCACCAAGATTTTAAAAGCACTGGACACTGGAGAAAACAGGGAGAATAATTGTACGTGAAGAAAAGATTTGAAGATATAAACTTATGAGAGTCAAAAATGAGAAGAAAATCCTCAAAAGGAACCTAGAAAACACTCAGAATCAAATGAAATTCAGGTACATTAGCCTGGGTGAGCATGAGGCAACTTAGGGGACCACAGGTCAGAGGCCGACAGAAGCACAAGACAGCAATGCTGCCATCCTTGCTAACAACAAGTGAGGACAAGAAGAGACCCTGATGCTGCATTAAGAAATTGTGGCCATGAAAATGGAGCCAGACCTAATATAAGGGTGAAGTACATGTCTATTATAAGCTTTGAAGAGTGTCACCAGAAATTCAAAGCAACAGAGAAAGAAGGAAAAAGTTGCTAGCAGAGAAGACGGGGAAGTGCTGTGTCATAGAAGATGAGGCCAAGAAAAGTGAACAGGAAAATATCAGGCTCAAGAAAGAAATTATTACTCTTCAGAAAGAGTTATAGGACCACATAATCTGATAGAGAATGCCAGGCAAAAGGAAAGAGCATTAGGAAGAAAAACAGAAGAGCTTAACAAACAGTTGAAAGATCTGTCCCAAAAATATACTGAAGTTGAAAACTAGAAAGGGAAACTAATAGAGTAAAAGGCCAAAAAGACTGCTGAGATCTTCACCATAAATGTAATGCAGAAACATCTTGTCCCAATGGAACAGGAAGAGGTGGAAATAAATACCTCTCAATAGCACCTTTGTGAACTTAAGGGAGGTGCTGTAGAGCAAGCCAAGGTGTTGTGAGGAGCAGCAGCAGTTGGCCAGTCAAAGGAACTTTCCCGTGACCCTGTGAAAACACTTGCAGGTTAAGGAGCTCATTGAAAAGGAGAGTGGGATCCTGAAAGCAAGTTTGAGAGAAAAGGAGAATAATATGGGAGAAGTCTCCAAGGTTCAGAGTACTATACAGGAGTTAAAGAACCTAGAGACCATAAGATACAGGGAAACATCTGAGCTGATCAGGTAGCTTGGGAGACCACTCTAAAACCAGTGTGGTCTCTAGAGATACTAGTCGTTAAAATTAAGGGAAGAAACAAAAACAGTGGTAATATGTGGGCAAATGTTGACACTGGACATGTGAAAAATGTAAAGAGGCTCAAGCTTTCTTTCAGTTTACGTGTAGATATTTCCACCCTGGTAAATTGCTCCAGACAACTGCCTAAAACTGTTTGAAAACCAGTGGGGCCTCAGGTTGACAATCCTTTGTAATGTGTGTATGTAATTTCCAAACAGGTAAATGCTGAAAAGCTAGAACATATGGAAAGAATTCATATCTGAGGAACCTCAGATGGTGAATTTGGGAAAGTGGACTTCACAGAGGTAAAGCCTGGAAAGTATGGGTATTCATATCTGTTAGTAATAGTGGACAGTTTTTCAGGCTGAGCTGAGGCATGTAATAATTTCTTCATTTGGCTTACCCTTATTTGTGGGGTCCAAAAATGGCCCTGTATTCATGGCCCAAGTTCTCAATGATTAACTAATGCTCTAGGAATAAATTGGAATTTACAATCCATTTATAGAACTTAGAGTTCAAGGCATTTGAAAGAATTTAATTTAGTTAAATTAAATACAGAGACTAAATTAAATACAGAGACTGTGCATGGCTAGGTGAGCCTCCTCCACTTTGCTCTCCTTCGAGCAAGATGTAGCCCTTATATTAAAAGATTTAATCCCTTTGAAATACTTTAGGGTAGAAGAACCCCTTTGGTTCCCAAATTTGGGAAGGCTATATTAACAGAAATGTCAAACTACAATCTGCAGGCTTTACAACATATTCTTTTATGTACCTATCCTTTGGTAACTAAGGCCCACCGTCCACCTAAGAAAAACTCCACCTGAAGGGGAGAGGCCAAGATGGTGATGGAATAGCAGGTAAACACCACAGCTCTCCACAACCAAATACAGTTTGAATTCAATGCTCGGTTTCCCCAAGTGACCCACACAAAAAGGAGATTACTCAGAGAGGTACAGTAAGTGAAAAAAGAACAGGGAAAAACCTACACAGACAGTAAAGTGGAAATAAACTTCAGGAACCCCTTGTTGGTGATGGAGCTCCACGCTGAGCAGTTTAAGTGGTGGAGCTTCTTGCCAGGTTGCCTATGTGGCCTGGCCCTGGACCCTCGGAGGACCACATACCCACAAGCATTCCAAGACTCCCAGAAGACTCCCACGAGCTGGTGCCAACCCAGAGAATACAAACAAATCTCAGAAGGCAGAGCTGGAGACTCCCCTCAACCTCCCAGGCATGGCGCCTCTGCCTGGCTGGTGCAAGCAGCACCACCTCGTCTGGAGCTGCAGCAGCTGTCAACAGTGGCAAAAGACCCTATACTCACAGCGTGGCACCTCTTTCCTGCTGGTGTAAACAGCTTAGCCTAACCTGGAGCAGCAGCAGCAGCAGCTGGCAGTAGTGGCAAAGCACTCAGACCCTGGGCACAATGTTTCTTGGCTCTAGCTCACAGGAACAGCCCAGACCAGCCTGGGGATGCAACGGTAGCTGGGGCAGGGATAGTTGCAGTGAACAACTCCAGACCCATGGCACTTTGTGCCTCTCCATACTGGCCCACATAAGCAGCCCAGCCCAGCCTGAGGCAACAACACTAGTTAACACCTGACTGCTGGTGGAGTGGAGGGCCTCTCCATACCGGCTTGCATAAGCAGCCAAGCCCAGCCCATGGTGGCAAAGTTGGTGAACAAACCCAGACATGAGGCAGGGTTTGGTGCTGAACAACCCCAGAAAAGCCTCATGGACTTTCATGCCTGGGCTGGCTTTGAACCTGAATACACAGATCTGAGCCTCCTGAGTAGCTAGAATTACAGACATTCACACCAACAGGGTCTTACTCTTGCCAAACCCATAACTTTTTCTACAATAGATCATTTCTTAGTTAATACAAGGAATTTAAGCAAATACAAGAGGATCAACATAATACTCTGTGTTCAATCTGACCATAGTGGAATCAAACTAGTTCTCTATAACAAGGCATAAAGTAGGAAAAACTTAAACATATGGAAATTAAACAGCACTCAGTTGAACAATACATGGGTTACAGAGTAAATTAAAGAAGAAATTAAAAAGTTCCTACAATTCAGTGAAAACGAAGAAACATCACAAAGAAACCTATGGGACCCAGCGAAAGCAGTCCTGAGGGACAAATTTATTGTTCTCAGTGCACATATCAACAAAACTGAGACCAAGTAAACAAGAAAAAAATTGAACCTAATGTTGCTTGGCAGAAAGAGATAATCAAAATAAGAGCTGAAATTAATGAGATAGAGACTGAGAAAATTATAAATAAAATTAATTTTAAAAAGCTGTTTTTAAGAAAAAAAATCAATAAACCTGATGGACCACTGGCAAGAGTAACTAACAAATTAAGAGAGGAGACCCATATCAATAATATCAGAGATACTACAGGGAAAATTACAACAAACATCCAAGACATTCAAACAATCATAAAGAAATAATTCCAGACTCTACTCACAAAGGAAGCAAAACCTATCACAGATGGATGAATTTCTACAGAAATAGAAATTGCTATCCCCCCTTTCCTTTTCAGCCATGCTTCTCCACCATATATGGTGGGGGCAGCAGTTGGGTAAATAAATGTCTTTTCCTACCTTAATAGTGTGTGGCATTCTCTTCAAAGGCTATCGAATGAAAACTACCTTTTTAATATATCTTACATATGGGGGCATGACTTGGATAGGGTTTTTGATTTGGAAATGATAGAATTTCCTAACCACCCCTTTCTGCAAACCAAACTTCCTTGAGACACCAGGCGAGACTTTTCAACAATACCATTGCTGGCCTTCACATCCATGTCCACACCACTTATCTACTCTGGTGAGTGAAACTACTCTCTATGGCTCTATGTTGCTCAATCTCTGTTTAGATGTGGCACCACACCAGAGAGCTCCTATGGCCTTTAGCTAAAAGGCTGGTCACCTCCGAAGCCGAGGATACTTGGTTTTGGGGGCATGGCCATTAATCTCTAGAGGGCTATGGGAGAAGTTGGGACACTGCTTCTGCCTCGTCATCTCTCCTTCACTCACCAGACTGACTATCCTACACATTTAATGGGGTGTTGCGAGTCATGCCTGAGCTGTGAAACCCCTCTGAAATGCCAGTTGTGCTCCCTGGGTAGCAGAGCACCTAATATTTTTATGTTGTTGTCAGATTTAGACAAGTTTTGCCTCTGCAATGGTACATGGTCAGAAGTCTCCTTACAATCAGGCTCTCTTTCCTCTCTGCTATTCATGTCCAAATTTCTATATCTCTCCCTTTCTTTTCTACAATTATTTGTATTGTGCCCTGAAGAGTGTGACATGGTCTAGGTTCAAGAAATCCCCTCTAGATTCCCTCTAAAAGACTAGCCAAACTATGCTTGATTTTTTGTTCAGGCTTTCTTTGAATTTTTTTAGAAATTTGCAATCTTGAGTTCACCATCTTGGCCAAATGGTGGGTTAAGCGTTTGGCTCCCTCCAATCCTGACCCTTCCACCAAGCTTACTTCTCCTCCATCCATCTATTCAAATGTGCCTTGCTAACAAGTTGCTCTTTTCACAGACCCTGGTAACTGAGGCCCAACCTTCTGATGTGCTTTGTTAGCAAAGATGTCTAAACATTGTTGTCACAAATTTTAGGTTTTTAGTTTTGCCTTTTTGGTTTTGTGTTGTGTAATCTAGAACTGACTACATGTCTCTTTTTTGGGGGGGAGGGGTCCGATTGTGGGGCCTGAACTCTGGGCCTAAGTGCTGTCCCTCAACTCTTGAGCTCAAGGCTAGTGCTCTACAACTTGAGCCACAGGGCCACTTCTGGCTTTTTTCTTTTTGCTTATGTGGTGCTGAGGAATCGAACCCAGGGCCTTATGCATGCAAAGCAAGCATACTAGTGTATGTGTGCTAAGATTCTCCCATCAAACAATTTTGTCATTGCAGAATATTTGTTGGTCAGTTCTTGATAAGGACCAGGTAAGCTCTACTTACTCTATTTGATCTCCTTGTTGCTATAATGCGAAATAACAAAGGGCTTTTGTAGCAAAGATTGCAATTCAAAGCCAGCCTGGGCTGAAAAATCCCTAAGAATCCGTCTTGCATCTAACCTGCAAAGAGCCAGTCTGGAAGCATGGCTCAAGATTCTTATCTCTAACTAGAAAACACTGCAAGTATTTATATAACTCAAAATGTTAGAGTGCTAGCCTTCAGCAGAAGTGCTCAGGGACAGTACCCAGGCCTTGAGTTCAAACCTCCTTGAATACCAACTGGGACAAACCATCCCAGCAAAGAGCACCTAGACTCAGGGAACATGAAGAGGAGTAAGAGGAGATGATATCACATCAGCCATTTTGTGCCTCCCCTTTCAAGACAAACCAGAGCCAGGAGGTCAAGAGAAGAAAGAAGAATGCCCATCTAATGTCCATATCTCTCTACCTTTCAACTGGACAAGAATTTATCTTCTTGCCTTTGTCACTTGACTTCTTCTCTACCTATTCACCGGATGTCAGAAGTAGTTAGGGAAATTTCTACCAACATTTCCAAACCCAAGTCCTTCCTCTTGCCATTTATTTTCTCTCTAGTATTTTTTTCAGTCCCTCAATGCTTCATGAGACGTCGCCATACTTCGTCCAAGAGACTTGCCTCCTTCAGACTTCATCTAAGGACTCATTGCCCAAGTGACAGCTGTTGCCTGCTGCCTTCTCCCAGAGGGGATCACATCTCAGCCTTTTACACCTACTGTTGACACCCCTTGCAAAGAAGAAGTAGCTGGAGAAAATCTTCGAACTTTTTCATAATTATCAAAAGGCTGGAATGTAAGATTTGAACAGGGACACCTTCCCACTTCTTGGCTAAGTTTCGACCCAATATCTTTTACATTGGTAACTGGCAGACCTAGAAGCAGTTACCTTCCCTTCCTGCTAGGTAACATCCTGGGCCACCTCTGGTCACCAGAGTCCCATCTGACCTTAGGAGTGTCCCAGACCCTGACGTCACATTCAGATCCAGTATGACCACACATTTTCCTCACCTGGCCACATCTCTTCCTGACCATGGCCTAGATAAGTCCTGGCCCAGAGGTGGGTCGCCCCACTTCCTTTTCAGCCATGTGTCTCCACTATGCATGGTGTGGGCAGCAGTTCAGTAAATTAATTTATTTTCCTGCCTGAGAAAAAAAGAAATACAAATTGCCTAAACAGAACTAAGAAGAAATAAATCAATTAAACATTTCTATAACATACAATGAGATAGTAGAAATAATCAGAAATCTTACAACAAGAAAAGCCAAGGATCTTATGGATTCACTACAGAATTGTCAAAGGCCTTTAAACAGGAACTAATACCCACAATCCTCAAGCTCCTCAGAGAAATAGAAACAGAGGGAGTAACCCAAACTCATTCTATGAGGCCAATATCACATTCATCCCCAAACCAGGCAAAGACCCAACAAAATACGAACTACATACCAACCTCTTTGATTAAGACAGATGCTCAATAAAATTGTAGCCAACAGAATCCAGAAATATATTAAAAAAATCATACATTATGACCAAGTAGGCTTCATCCCATAGATGCAGGGATGGTTTAACGTATGTAAGTCAAAAATTGAATCCATCACATCAACAGATCCAAGGTCAAGAACCACATGATTATCTCCATTGATGCAGAAAAGGCTTTTGATAAAATTCAGCACTCTTTCATGTTAAAAGCTCTAGAAAAAATATGAATAGAAGGAATATTTCATAAGATAATAAAAGCCTTACATGGCAGATCAAAGACCAATATTATACTTAATTGGGAAAACTACAACCAATTCCCCTAAAAAACAAGAACAAGGCAAGGATGCTCACTCTCTCCACGCCTCTTCAATATAGTTCTGAAATTCTTAGCCAGAGCAATAAGGCAAGAAAAAGACATTAAAGGGATCCACATAGGACAGGAAGAAGATCAACTATCTCTTTTTGTAGATGGCAATATTTTATACAATAACGATCCCTAAAGCTCCATCCCCAAACTCTTAGAACTTATAAACCATTTTGGCAAAGTAGCAGGATACAAAATTAACCCACAAAAATCAGTCGCCTTGCTGTATGTCAGCAATGCACAAGTAGAAAGGGAAATCAAGGAAACAACTCCATTCGCAATAACCTCCAAAAAAAAGTATTTAGGAATTAACCTAACCAAAGATATAAAGGGTCTATTTCATGAAAACTATAAAAGCCTAAAAAAGGGAATCATAGAGATTACCAGGAAATGGGAAGAAATGGGAAAAAATATTTACCAGCAATATTTCAGACAAGGGTCTAATATCCATTAAATATGGTGAACTCAAGAAACTAACCCTTCACAAACACAACAAACCAATCTTGAAATGGTCAAGGGAGCTAAAGAGAGACTTCTCAGAAGAAGAAATAAAAATGTTCATTATCCCTAGCTGTAAAGGAAATGCAAATAAAAACAACTCTGAGATAGCACCTTACCCCAGTCAGAATGGCCCACATCCTAAATTCAGCCAATGACAAATGTTGGAAGGGATACAAAGAAAGAAACATTACTGCATTTCTAGTGGGAATGTATACTAATACAACCACTTTGGAAAGCAGTCTGGAGGTACCTACGAAAGCTAAATATTGACTTCTCCGATGAACGGGCCATAATACTCCTAGGCACCTACTCTGAACAACAGGAACCAGTATACAAAGACACACACACATCTATGATTATTGCAGCACTCTTCAAAATAGCCTATATTTGGAAACAACCCAGATGAGCCATAAGTGATAAGCTGATCCAAAAATTGTAGGACCTATATACAACAGAATATCATGAAGTCATTAGAAAGGACAAAATGATGGTATTTTCAGGGAAATGGATAAAACTAGGCCAAATTATTTGAGTGAGGTAAGTCAAGAACAACGAGACAAATTGCAGAGGGTCTACCTGATACGTGGATGCTAAAGCCAAAATGCAAGAAGGCATGACAAAGTAAATAGGACTCGAGAAACAAAGGAAAGCCACACATTTTGTTGTATCACCATTAATGACTCCATGTTCTTGACCATGTAGATGGTGGAAATATGCACGCAATGGAGGGAAGCCAGAAGGAGGAACACAATAAGTGGGAAATGGAACAACATACAACAAAGGCGACCATGAGCTACACTGGACATAGAAGAAAAATAACTAAGCAACCCAAACACCGTGATGAGAAAGGAGGAATGAGAGGGAAACAAGGAAAGAAGGAATAGCCTACATTAAGCAAAAGGAAAAAAGTGTAAACATCACCTGAGGTGGGAAAAATAATTTGGATTGTCAAAGCTCATAGAATTAACAAACTTTAGACCATGATAACAATAATGTGCCTTGTCAAGGTTAAAATGTGTTTGTGACTTTAACTAAGTATCACAATTCCCAAATACTGTGAAATATGTGAAATATATGTAATCACTTATCTCAACTTTTACAAAGACGGTGTGAGAAGGGAAAGGTTATGAGGGATGGATGACAATGTTGTCAGACACCTTGTATTCGTGTACTGTTTGGTAGAATAGGAACTTCTTTGTACAACTACTTAAAGATAATAATAATAAAAAGTTTTAAAAAAAGGATGAAAATAAAAATTTCAAATATCAATTAAGAAATTAAATCCAGTTGGAGGGAAAATTTTTTGGGGGAGAGTAATTTAGTTTATTCTATAGCAAGTCTCACTTCAGAAATAAATTCAAAAACTAGACCCCAGGTAAGTGAAATAAACTAAGAAATGGAATTGAAAAAATAAAACAAAAAAGAAACTCCACCCACTCTTTCTTGCCTGGACCACTGGTGTGGGTAAAAATGCATCATGGTCCTAAATTGGAACCGAAGTGGCAAGGACCTTACTTGGTGGTGCTCTCTTCACTGTCAGCTATTAAATTAGCAGGAAAACAGTATTGGATCCATCAGTCTGAAGTGGAATAGGTAGTGGACCAATATACAGAGAAGGCTTCAAGATGGACTGTTCAGAGACAGAGGATCCCTTAAGAATAACTAGTGTGTTTCTATAATTTACTTTTTTCTATTAAATTTACATTTAAGCCTGTTCATTGGGTGGAGAGAAGGGAATTTTTAGGATTTGGTAAGAAGGAATCAAGAAATTGATTGGACATGAAAACCAGTGGTTGATTTATAAAGCAGCATGGTCCTAATAATGAGCAGGGCCCATTAATCAATGTGGCCCCATGACCTAGCCCATTGGAGTGCATGGGGCATGCCACCCAAGTGGGCAGGGTATGCTGTTGGAGGGGGTAGGATGTCATCCTCACATGATGAGCTGTGAAGAAGTGATTGGGGAACGGGCAGTTTGTTTAAGTGATGGTTCAAAACTGTTAGGCAGGAGACCCACTTGAGTGATGGAGGGGTTCAACCTATATATAGGCTGCATGGTCAGAGCAATGGAATTGAAGAAAATTAAGAGAAGACCTGGAAGGAAGGAAGTGGTGAGACAGCAGGAGGGGAAAGACGTGGGAGAAGAGGAATGTGAGGGAGAGCAGGAGAGGAAGGAAGCCAATTGGCCACAAGGCCAGAGAAGTGGAGGCCTGTAGAAAGTGGAGAGGCCTAAAGAGAAGAAATGAGTGACGGAAGGAAAAAAGGGAAATGAAGGAAAGATCTATAAAGAAGGAGGGGGAAAGGGAAAAGGCTTACCTATTGAAATTTGAAGCGTGGAGAAGATAATTTGGGGGGTTGGTGGTTTGCAAACCAATTAACTACCTGCTGGGCTGCCCATTGGACGTCTGAGATTTGGTGGTTGGCTGGCCTGTCACAGAGTGTACAGCCCAGGACAAGGTAAATGCAGGCCCATTTCTAGTGTAAATAAAGTTATCTTCAATGTGCCTCATTGGATTGTCTTGTGTTTTATGCATCATAAGTATACAAGTTCACAAGTTAATAGTCTCAAAGACCACGAGTTTTGTAAAATGTTATAAAGTCAAAATAGGTTTGAAAAACCCAATGGGACAGTGATATTGCAATGGTAATATGACATCACAATATCAAGTTATAATAATATATTTATGGTATAATTAGTTGGTGATGCCATAATTGTGATAAGTTCACAATAGGTTTATGATAACACAATAGGTCACAATAGGTTTATGATGTCAGCCAGAGGCTGCCACTCCCTACAGCGGCCTAAACAATTGAAATTCAGCAAACATAAACCCCAAGAAAGGCTCCAAGCTGGCCTCTCTGAGTGTCTCAGGAGCTAGCTCCTCAGGGAATAGCTACTGTTTGCTGAAAGGCCTCAACCCTACCCAGAACCTAGCATCATCACAGCATCTCCATACTAGAAGTAACAGCCATCTCCCTCTTTCGTGATAGTCAAAACAGATCTCCCTCCCACTGAACTAGCCTGGGAGGAGGATCACAAAATCATGCCTAACACAGAGCAGTTTCTTCCTGCCCATACAGACTTAAGAAACCAATCAAGCCATAGGAAAACCAAACATCACAAGCAGACCAGAGACAACACCAAGAAACTGGTTATGGACACAGGGGAGATACAAGTCTTCCCATTCACCCCCCCACACACACATGAAACAAAAAATCAAGAAAATCTTTTTTGAAACTTTTCTTAAACTTTTATTTTTTAAAGTGTTTTCTGTTGATCTTTTTTTTCTCATAAATTTTATTTTTCTGTTGATCTTTTTTTTCTCATAATTTTTATTTTTGGTGTATGTGTGTGTGTTTTTAATCTCTTTTGACCTTTTGGTCCTTTTTATTGTTTTCATTTTTCTCTTTCTTTTTTTTTTGCATGACTTAATTGCTGTTTTGCTCATCCCCAGACATATACCTGTCGTCAATTATTAGACCTTATCACCCATTGTGTACATACTTAATCCAGAAATTTATTTCTCAATTCACAACTTCTTAGACTTAATTTCTTTAAGAGCAGTATTATCTCTTTATACCTACTAATTATCAAATAACTTATTTAAATTTTTTTAATTTTTTAATTTTCATGTTTCCTTTCTATCCCTTCTCTCCTCTCATCCTATCCTGTTCTTCTCTCGATATCATTTCTTTAAGCTTATATAATTTTAAGTGTTTCACTTCTTAAATTTAATTTTTTTTTCCATTTTACTTGTTTATTTTTTAATCTCTCTCCTATCATTCTGTCCAAACCATCTCCCTCTCTGAGATTAGGACTTGGTTAAATTTACTCTCCTTTTACCTCTCCACATCTCTCTAGTCTTATTTGTGCCCACATTTCTCCCTAAAGCTAATAATTTCTGGTTTGCCAAATCCTTTTTTGCTGTTTTTAGACCATTAATACATAGTTGTTTGATGTTGAATAGATTGTATCTGTTGAACTAGATTGTATCTGCAGCCATTTTGATTATGCAACTACAGTACTATGGTTCATGCTTGCCTTAAAATAGTGTTCTAGTACAAAGTTGGTTTTTCTTTCATACCAAATGGGCAGAACAACCCGAAAAGCACAAAGAAAAGGCAAATCCAGGTATCTGACCTCCCACTCATGATAATCAGGTGACAGAATAGTTAATGAATAATCCAGAGGAGTTCCCAGAAAGCTGTACAAACACTACTGATAAATATTGTGAATGAAATGATTGAAAACTTACAAAGGACTCAGTGTGAGCATTCTAGGGAGCGAGAGGAGTCAAACCAAAGATTAATACAGGAATCTTGTGAGCATTAGGAAGCTACTTAAAGATTTTTTCCTTTTTTTTTAGGCTTTTATTTTTTTATTGTGAAAATACTGTACAGAGGGGATACAATTACATGGGCAAGATAGTGAGTACATTTCTTATCAAGCATGTAGCCTCCTCCTTTGTTTACCCTTCCCATCCTTTCCCATCCCTCCCACCCACCCAAACCTCACCTCCAAAGTTGTAAAGTTTATTTTCGACATGATAACTTGTACTTCTCATTGTTGCAATTGGTCCGCCTGTATCCTTATTTAAACGATTTGTTTTTCCCCTTCCCCTCCAGAAATTATACCGACATCAAATACAGTGAAAGCAGGGGTTATACTGTGGGGGAGGGACATAAAAAGCAACAAAGAAATAATCTTATAATTGCATTAGAAACAAATGCCTGAAAGAAAAAAAACATTTAATATACATAACTTAGGGTTCATTTTCCTAACATCACCTTATCTGACGTTTTCTGCTTGACTCATACATATACTAGATATTGCAAATAAGAGAAACCATGGGACCTATGTTTCTTTGGGCTTGGCTTACTTCACTTAATATAATTGTTTCCAAGTCTTTCCATTTCCTAACAAATGGGGCAAAGTCATTCTTTCTGATGGAGGCATAGAATTCCATTGTGTATATATACCACATTTTCTTGATCCATTCATCTACTGAGGGACATCTAAGTTGGTTCCAGATCTTAGCTATGGTAAATAATGCTGCAATAAACATAGTTGTGCTGGTAGCTTTAGTGTGGTCTTGTTTGTAAACATTTGGGTAAATGCCCAAAAGTGGGATTGCTGGGTCATAGGGGAGCTCTATGTGGAGTCTTTTGAGGAACCTCCATACTACTTTCCAAAGTGGTTGAACAAGTTTATACTCCCATCAACAATGAAGTAAGGTTCCCTTCTGTCCACATCCCCTCCAGCATCTGTTGTTATTAGAGTTCTTGATTTTTGCCCTTCTAACTGGGGTGAGGTGGTATCTCAATGTTGTTTTGATTTGCATTTCTATTATGGCTAGGGAGGTTGAGCATTTCTTCATGTGTCTATTGGCCATCCTTTCTTCCTCAGAGAATTTTCTCTTTAAGTCTTTAGCCCACTTATTTATTGGGCAGTTGTTTCTTTGAGGATTTGTTGTTGGGGATTTAACTTAGGCAGCTACTTAAAGATTGATGCAGGAATTGCATTAGCATGATGAGAAGAGTAAAAGAGAAATACAGGAAATGCATGAGCAGGCTGAGCACAGTCTAGAGAATTACAGGAATTGCGTGAACGTGACGAAGCTAATCAAAGAGTAATACAGGGATTGAGAGAGCGGGATGAGAATAGACAAAGATCAATAGAGGCATTCATGGAATCCATAAATAGACAGTTTAAACAATTCAGGAGGACCACAAATGGAATGCTGAATGGAACCATAACCAGTCAACTAAGTCATTTGAGAATAAACACTGAACATCAAATTAATTAAGTAAAGTTCATACAAAATCGAAAACAAAGCTCCAACAAAGAATTTGAAGCGATCCAAGCCGACCAATTTGAAGGAAAAGAAATAAAAAACAAAGAAGAAATTCTTGACAGTAGGTTAAGCCATGCAGAAGATTGAATCTCGGGGATTGCAGACAGCCTAGATATTATAGAGAAAGAACATACAAATATCCAAGACAAATCCAAGAAATATCATAGATCTATTCAACACTTGGAAGACACCATCAGAAATCATAATCTGAGGATAATGGGTATAGAGGAGCACCTAGAGAAAGAAGTTAATGGTCTGGGAAATTTATTTAAGAGAATCCTAGCAGATAACTTCCCAAACATGCAAAAAGATAGGCCTATTCAGATATAAGAAGCTTATAGAACCCCACATCGACCAGACCAGGGCAGGATATCCCACCAGTCACATTATAATCTGCACAGGATCAATTCAGACTAAGGAAAGGATCCTTAAATTTCTCAAGGAGAAAAGAACAATCACCTATAAACACAAACCAATTAGAATCACCCCAGATTTTTCAGCAGAGATGATTAAAGCAAGAAGAGCCTGGAATGGGAGATGCCATGTGGTAAAGACAAACAATTATCAATCAAGAATACCGAACCCAGCTAAACTCTCCTTCATAACCGAGGGTCAAATAAAAACTGTCCATAGCAAAGAAAAATTAAAACAGTATATCTCCACCAATCCAGCCCTATAAAAGACATTAAAGTTATCCCACACATAGAAAACCATCAAGAACACAGTAAGAGCCAAGAAACAGCATCCAAGGGAATAAAATTAGAAGTCAACACCAAAAGCCAACAAAGAAAGTCCTGTACAACATGGAGGCTGAACAACCGTTGAATCACCAGTAGGTCATGGAAGAGATTAGAAAGGAAATGCAAATGTTCATGGTATTCAAAAATAATGAACACACAAATTACTAGCTTCTCTGTGACAGAGCAAAGGCAGTACTCAAAGGCAAGTTTATAGCTCTGAGTTCCTACAACAACAAATTAGAGAGATCTGAAACCAACAATTTAATAAGACATCTGAACCTCCTTGAAAAAGAGCAGCAAGATAAACCCCAATCAAGTAAATGGAAAGAAATAATAAAATTACATCAGAATTAAATGAATTAGAACCCAAAAACACCATAAAAAGAATCAACAAAACAAAGAGTTGGTTCTTCGAAAAAAATAACAAAATTGACATTCTCTTAGCAAATTGTTTCAAAAAGAAGAGAACATACCAAATAAAAAAACTCAGAGATGAGAATGGGAATGAGAAGCAACCAAGATTCAGAACATTATAAGGGAATACTTCTCAAACATTTATGCTAATAAGTTTAAAAACCTGGCAGAAATGGACTTTTTCCTAGCCATTTCCATGCCGTTGAATTTCCATACCAAAACTCAACCAAGATGAGTTAAATCAACTTAACATGCCCGTATCAAGCATAGCAATAGAAACAGGAATAAGAGACCTCCCATCTAAGAAAAGCCCAGGGCCAGATGGATTTACAGCAGAACTTTACAAGGTCTTCAAAGCAGAGCTCACACCAATACTCCTCCAACTCTTCAATGAAATTGAAAGGAAAAATTCAATACCAAATTCATTCTATGAAGCCATCATAACCCTTATCCCAAAAGCAAGCGGGGACTCATCAAAGAAAGAATTATAGACCCATTTCTTTGATGAACATTGATGAAAAACTTCTCAACAAAATTTTGGCAAATCGCCTTTGACAATTCCTCCAAAAAATCATACAGGATTTATATCCGAGATGCAAATCTGGTTCAAAATTTGCAAATCCATTAATATAATTCATCACATCAGCAAGAGCAAGAATAAGAACATGGTTATCTCAAGAGATGCAGAAAAAGCCTTTGACAAGATACAACACCCCTTTATGATGAAGGCTCTGGAAAACCTATGAATCCAGGGAACTTTCCTCAATACAATAAAGCCTGTATATGACAAACCTACAGACATCATTATACTTATTGGTGGAAAAATAATGCCATTTCCTCTTAACTCAGGAACAAGACAAGGATGTCCAATCTCTCCACTTCTCTTCAATTTAGTATAAGAATGCGTAGCTACAGCAATAAGATAGGATGCAAACATAACAGGGATCCAAATAGGGAAAAATGATATAAAACTCTCCCTATTTGCAGATGACATGATGTTGTATTTAAATAATCCCACCGACTCAACTCTGAAATTATTCATGCTGATTCAAAACGTCGGCAAAGTAGCAGGGGAAAAATTAACTCTCAAAAATCAGTGGCTTTTCTGTATGCCAAGAATGAGAAAAGCATGGCTGAAATCAGGAAAGCAACTCCATTCATTATAGCCCCACAAAAATAAAATACCTAAGAATTAATCAAAGAAGTGAAGGATCTTTATGATGAAAACTTTAAAAGCCTGAAAAAGGAAATCAAAACGGAACTTAAAAAGTGGAAAAACTTCCCATGCTCGTGGATTGGAAGAATCAACATCGTGAAAATGACAATACTTCCCTAGACTATCTAAAAATTCAGTGCAATACTTATCGATATTACAAACTCATTCCTCAAGGAAATAGAAGAGGCAATCTAAAAATTCATATGGAACAACAAAAGACACAGGATAGCAAAAATGATCCTTAACAGAAAGAACAGTGCTGCAGGAATATCAATACCAAATTTCAAACTCTACTACAAAGCCATAGTAATCAAAACAGCTAGGTATTGGCACAAGAACAGACCTCAGGACTAATGGAATAGAATTGAAAATCCAGAAATGAACCAACAGACCTATAGCCACCTACTCTTCGATGAGTGAGCTAAAAAAAATAGAATGGAAGAAAGACAGCCTCTTCAGTATATGGTGTTGACAAAATTGGTTAATCACCTGTAGAAAACTAAAGCTAGATCCATATATATCACACTGCACAAGAATCAACTCCAAATGGATGAAAGACCTTGGAGTCAAAGCAGACACCCTGAAAACATTGCAGGACAAACTAGGAGATAACCTATGTCTCCTTGCCACAGACCAAAATTTTCTTAATAGATACCAGAAACACAACAAATCAAAGAAAGGTTGGACAAATGGAATTGCATGAAATTGCAGAGCTTCAGAATGGCAAAGGATAAAACTAGGAAGATCAATAGAAAGCCCATATATTGGGAGAGATCTTCACTAGCCATACAACAGACATAGGTTTCATATTTAAAATATGCCTGGAACTCAAAAAATTAAATCCCCAACAACAAATCCTCAAAGAAACAACTGCCCAATAAATGAGTGGGCTAAAGACTAAAAAGAAACCTCTCTGAAGAGCAAAGAAGGATGGCCAATAGACACATGAAGAAATGCTCAACCTCCCTAGCAATAAAAGAAATGCAAATCTAAACTACACTGAAATACCACCTTACCCCAGTTAGAATGGTTATAATGTGGAACAGTAATATAACAGAAGCTGGACGGGATGTTGGTGGGACTGTAATCTTGTATAACCACGTTGGAAAGTGGTGTGGAGCTTGCTCAAAAGACTCCACATAGAGTTCTCCTATGACACAGCAATCCCACTTTTGTGCTTTTATCCAAATGATCACCAAAAGGCCCATACTAAATCTACCAGCATATCTATGTTTATTGCAGCATTATTTACCATAGCTCAGATATGGAACCAACCCAGATGCCCCTCAGTAGATGAATGGATCAAGAAAATATGGTATATATACACAAAGGAATTCTATGCCTTCATCAGAAAAAAATTGCATTGCACCGTTTGTTAGGAAATGAAAAGTCATGGAAAAAATTATATTAAGTGAAGTAATCCATGCCCAAAGAAACATAGGTTCCATGGTTTCCCTTATTTGCAATAACTAGTATATGTCTGAGATAAACACAAACTGTCAGACAAGTTGATGTTAAGTGAAATGAACACCACGATAAGGACTTTCTTGCTATTGTTTCTAGCATATTTGCAACATGATTTCTTTGTTACTTTGTCTGTCCCTCCCCCATGCTTTAACCTCTATTTTCACTGTATTTGATTTTGTTATAATTTGGGGAGGGGAACAGAAAAACAAATTGGGATACAGGTGGACACATTGCAACAATGACATGTACAATACTATATGTCTAAAATCAAAATTTATATCTTTGGCGTGGGGGGGGCGGTTTGCGGGGGGCATAAAGGGAAATGGGATGGGATAGAAAGGGGAAACAAGGGAGGAGGCAATAATGCTCGATAACAAATATACTAATTACTTTCTTCATGTAATTTTAAAACTCTCTGTATGTTCACATTAAAAAATCATGAAATAATAAAGTAAAAATCCATGCCAATTTTTTTTGTCTGTCGTGGGGCTTGAATGATGGGCCTAGGCACTGTCCCTCAGCTCTTTAGCTCAGAGATAGCACTGTACCACTTGAGCCACAGTGCCGTTTCCAGTTTTCAAGAGATATATTGGAAATAAGAGTCTCACAGACTTTTCTGCCCAGTCTGGCTTTGAACTACTATCCTCAGATCTCAGACTTTTGGGTAGCTAGGATTACAGGCATGAGCCACCAAAGCCCAGATTCAGGACAATTTTTAAAAAGCAAACTTATGGAAACTTCTGGATTTTTCTAATCAACAATATTATATTTTCAGCATTAGTTTATAACTATAAGTTATTTTTAGATGTACCTTGTAATTTTTTAATAGAATCAAATATAAGTTTTATTATTACTCTGTATCTCACAAAAATCCACTGTAATTTACTTTCCCCAAAGTCAATTGTTACATACTCTATTACTCATTATTATTAGTACACTCTATATTACATATAATTTGAAGTGAAAATAATTTGGACCATTTCGTATAAATTAGTTGTTGCTACTTTAGCATTATAAATTCACATCTGTGATTTTAAATGAAGGAAAGAAGATTTTCGAGTTAAAATGAAATATGAATGTGTAATGTGTCCCAATTAAACCAAAATTTCTGAGTTTATACGGACAAAAATAGTTTCTTTCCACTAAAGTCTTTGAGGTAATACCATTGGAGATAGTGAGGCAAGAGGAGGAAGAATTAAAATCATGTCAAACAATGTCTGTTATTCTGCTACAACCTCCATTATGAAGACCAGCCCATTCCCAGATGTCACAAAATTTCAAGTGTCTCTCTTAAAATTCTATTTGGAAAAGTTCTAAATCACTGATTCTTTTTGCAATTTCTGTTATATGAAACAAATCATTGACTCAAAACCATTGAAATAAAATGCGCACATATGTTGAAGTCACTACAACTGGAAAAACAACCAACAAAGTACAACTCCCCCAGGAACAAAAACATGCTTTGCCCATTTTTTTAAGCACAAAAACCTCAAATAGATATTAACTTGGAGTAGAGCCATAAAGATAACTGTATCTCATAAATACAGTTGTGTTAATTTGTAATTAAAATCTTCTAGATAAACCTAATAGAGCAAATGCCTTGAATGGATCAAATTGTTTAAAACAAATGTGACTGTATGTGGAATGAGATCTGCACATATTTAAAAGAATAAAATAACATAATCATAACGTAAGTAAAAAAATTCAGAAATGTAATGAATAAGTCCAATAGCATCCATACTGAGAACTAATGCCTACTGGTATAACAAGAAAAATATGCAAATAATAGAATCTGAGCAGTGTACATGAGTGTCCATAATTTTAAACTACTCCAAATTACACTTTGTAGAAACCTGAATGTGGCTTATTTAAGGAAAAACATCAACATATGACATAAATGAAATTAAAAATCTCATGAAAAGAGAGAAGGAGTTTCTGGAAAATAATAGTTTTAACTAATGGTGGTCAAAATATTTCTAGTACTGACAAAATTGCATACCTATTTATTTATATCCAAAAAAGCAACCAAGTTTTTCGAGCTGATTTGAAACTTGGGCAAAGTAGCAGGATACATCTGTAGATGTTGACTCTGGCATGGAATTCATTTCCTCTTTTATCTTACAAATGAATATATGAAAGAACATAAATTCTCTAACTAAATATCAAGACCTAACTAAACATATCACCAGAAAAGTCATCATGTAAGCCGTATTGCAAATGGGGTAAAAGAAAAATACGTCATAGTGATTCTTTATTTATTGTATATGTTGATGTTTTTCATAAATTATTTCCTTTAGTTTGCATTTTCAAAACATTGTGTTACATGATGCATATCTTGGTAACTAATTTTGGATGCCTCCTTAAATTTTGTTCTGAGTAAAATGTCTCACTTCAGTTCCTAACCCATGAAATTATGTTGATTCCCAAAACATTCTAATAACCACTATATACAATACACAAAATCTCATACGCATGACACCAGTAAGCATTGGTTATCATTTTGATATCAGCTCCCATGACTTATAATGCCTATCTGCATGAGTATCGTTGTACGGAGACCCCTCAGCCTAAAGTTAGCCACTGTTAAAAAATGTTTATATCTTTATTTGTCGCCCATCAGAGATTAAATCTGAGTATAAAGCCTAAGGAAAACGATAAAGAAAGAATTTAGCTTTTCTGGATATAAATAAACAAAATGCAGCATAGAGTAGCTCACTGGTTTAAAGTCAACCTATTTCACCAAAACATTCTAAGCATTACCTTACAATGTGTATTATTCTCATGAAGGGAGTGGGGAATTTGAGAAGAGGACTAACCAATCATTGTCTTCATATATATATAATTTGGATTTATCTCTAAATTTCGCTATAAACATTTCTGATAAAAAACTGAATAATTGATTTTCTGGTCAGGTATAATATATCCTAGTTTTATATACCAAACTACAGTCAGAAAATGCAATATAACAATTAACTAGAAAAAGTCCTGGCAGAAAAAATGGCATCTCTTTATTATGTGATGCCCAATTCATAGGTATTATGTCTCCAGTTAATGAATGTGATTATTTAAATGCTTCATAAAGTTTTAATTAAAATCCATCAGTGTACTATAATATAATTGTGGATAATTTTATCCTAGAATCATTCGTGAACTGCCTATTCAATCAAGACGTTCATCAAATTCATTTGGTATTCATATGGATATGAATGAGTTTCTTAGCATCTCTTGCCATTTGGAGGTGGCAGGACCAGGATTCGAGCTGTGGGCTTCAGCTCCCACCACTTCAAACTGAGGATCGGGAACTCACCTGGCTGTCCAAGAACATCAGCAGGACCAATGATTAGGCAGGCACCAGTGGCTCTCAGCAGTCCTCCTTGATACTTAAAAGGCTGTGATAGAAGGATCATGGTTCAAATCACCCTAGGCAGGAAAGTCCTTGAGAGCCCTGTCCAACTTCAGGGCCAACAAAGCCAGAAGTATAGCCGTATGTCTCCAGTGTTAGAGGGCTATCCTTAAGTAAAAGCAGCTCACGGACTATGCCCAGATCCTGAGTTCAAGATCCAGGATTGGCAGCAAACAGACATACACAACAATCTGTGCAGCCATCCACTTAAAGCAGGTCACCCTCAACAGCCTTTATTTACATTTTATTTTGAGGCCAATGCAGGAAGAATCACAAAACAGGCAGGGGAAGAGAAGATCAGGTTTCTTAGAAGTAACCAGTATTCAGAAAATTAAACTTGGGGACGTAAAATGGTAGCCTACTTATGTAAAAATTAACATTAAGAAAAAGATGAAGGGGCTGGGAATGTGTATTAGTGGGAGAATGCTTGCCTAGTATGCAAGAAGCCCTGGGTTCAATTTCACAGTAGCACATTCAAGAAAAAACCAGAATTGGTGCTGTGGCTCAAGTGGTAGCATGCTAGAGACAGTGCCAGGCCTTCTGTTCAACCCAAGAACTGGCAAATAAATAGCTACTTAGGTAGGTAGTTAGGTAGATCCTTAGATAGATAGATAGATGGATCGATCGATAAATAGATAGATAGATAGATAGATAGATAGATAGATAGATAGATAGATAGATAGATAGTTAGATAGATAGATAGATAGATAGATAGATAGATAGATAGATGATAGATAGATAGATAGATAGATAGATAGATAGATAGATAGATAGATAGATAGATAGATAGATAGATAGATAGAAATATGATAGATGAATTTGGACTTGGATGTCAGTAGGAAAGTAAGGAAGAATTCCAAGTCATTAGGCCTTCTGCAATGTGCCAGGACACCAACATGACCTTCACACAACCAGAGAACAGTAAGACTGTCTCTTTCCACTTCTCAGGTAGCCAAGGGCCCCAGAGTCAAGAGGGCAGAGCCAAGTTCTAACTGAGGGTCTTGGAGACAGAAGAGAAAAGGCCTTGCCTCTCTTGGACTGGGGATTTGCATTAATGATGTGGAGAATGAAGGAAGGAGAATGGACTGGCAGAGGTAGAAGAAGGGCCTTCAAATCTGACAGATGGAGAGTCAAAGACCCACTCCCTAAGACCAAAGAGCAAGGCTTTCTACTCTGTTCCTGCCCCCTCCCCCAATAAATTGGCTCTCTATTGTTAAATTAAAGATAGCCTGAGGCTCCCTTTGCCTGAGGGAGGAAGGTTAGTCATTGTTTGAAGAGGCTGAGAAAAGCCTGACTCTTGTGTAACTCTGACAAATGTTTCATGTTTCCCCTCATTGCTGGCCATGCCTGGAATGTTGAGTGTGTACATTCTGCCTCCTAACCTTGGATGCCTTTTTCTCTTCACCTAGCCTGGCTTTTGTAACTGTTTTCTACATTCAAATATTGTTACATTGAATTTCTTCCTGCAAACAGGGCTAGTGCTTGGATGCTGAGAACTTCATTTGAACCCAAGATGGGTCAAATAATATTTCTTTCCTGCTTTTATAGCTCAAGAACTCTAAGAACCTTTAGCGTATGAGTAACTTCTCATCACCAAGGGAAACACAGGAAGCTCTTGAACATCTGACCTTTGAGAAGTGGAATTCAGAGTTTCAGAATTTTCTGCCCTTATTGGCTTCACCCTGTGATCCTCAGACCTCAGCCTCCTGAGCTAGGGTGACAGGCGTTAGCTACTGGTGCTCTGTAATTACATTGGCATTACAAGTCAACTGCTTATCACAAAGGCTTGGGCAGCATATTGAGCCTTTCAACAATGGACTTTTCAGAACCCTGTAGGACACAAGGTTATAATGCTAGAGTCTGAGAGGCTGTGTGTATGGATGGGCTACACTTGAACCTTGAGCTCTGACTCCAATTCTGGTGTACATGAGCATTCATTTTCCAGAGAATGTTATCCTAATTAGCAAATAGCAAAAGTACTTCGCTTAACCCTCACTTTTTTCCACTTTTGTGTCTCAAACTCAAGCCTGAGCACTGTCCCTGAGCCCTTCAGCTCAAGGCGAAGTCTCTGCCACTTGCCAGACAGCAAACCTAACAGGTTTTCCTTGCCTAGGCTGTCTTTGAAATGTGGTGTTCAGATCTCAGCCTCCTGAGAAGTTATAGTTCCAGTTGTGAGCCACAGGCATCTGGCCTATTGTTTTTGACAGTCCAGGCACTTGATCTTAGGCCCTGGGTACTGTTTCTGAGCTCCCTTTTCTCAAGCCTAGGGCTGTGCCACTTGAGCCACTCTGATTATGTGGCACTGAGGATTCAAACCCTAGCATTCATGCATCCTGAGCCAACTCTCTACCACTAAGCCACATTTCTAGCCCCACCCTTACAGTTTTATCCCTCAATTTGCCTATCCCCAAGAAAAGACTTCTGAGTAAAACTCATCTAAGGAAATTCCTATAGGAAGGTTCCAAAGATAAAAACACAAAGCTCATACTTGGGAGAGACTCTAAACATGTGAAGACTGTGACAAATGCTTCCATTTAATTATGTATCATGTTTCAACACTTAATAAAATATTAATGAAAAACAAGTCAATGTCCTAAATTATTGTGTATAAATTTATAATAAATGTACAACATGTACTAAATATTATGTGTGTAAAAATACTACATAAAATATATAAAATAAATAAATGAATCAAGTAAAAAATAAAATAAATACAAAAATCAATAATAAAAATCATAATATGTAATACACATACATATGTAAATATATATCATATATTACCCATATATAGAAAATTTTTTTTCCATTGCAGGGCTTTCATTCAGACCCTTGTAACTCTTGCCTGAATTTCTTTTCCTCAAGGACAGTAAGCTTTGTCTTCACCCATGGTGCAAAAGAGTTACCTGGATGGTGAGATCAAATCCCAGCAATGATGGAAATACTGGCCCAAGTTCCAAGATAGTGACAATTTTTTAATGGAAGCAGTTATTCAGTGACATACTGAACATTTTTTTCAAAAGCAGTATAGAATTTTGTACATCTATTCAGACATCTTTCTCTTACCCCCAAAATGCTTCTTTTGAGCACTACTTTTCTTCATTTTTTTGTTGTAAAAATGTTTTACAGACAGGTTACAGTTAAATGAGCATGGTAATGAGTACATTTCCTATTGGGCATTGTTGCTTCCTCCTTTGTTTTCCCCCTACCCTCCCTTCCTTCCCATCTCCACAACTACTCCCCCTGCCTAGCTCAATGACTTAATTTTTATTTTTGGATTTGTATGGGGTTTGAACTCAAGTAGTGGAAACTCTGCACTTTCCCTCACATTGCTACATATTTACCAAGACCCTGAGTTCAAACCCCAGGCTAGGAAAAAAACTGGTAGAAATTCAAAACAAGGGAGCTTTGTTTCTTTTTTAATTTAAATGATTTTTTTTATTTTTTCTTTATTTTGCCGACATGGGGCTTGAGCTCAGGTAGTGGCAACTCTGCCTCAGCTTCAATTGCCCTAGTGTGGGGTGCATCCTCGGACCCATAGACAATCCAGGGATCCTAGGTCCAGAGGGCTTGCAGGAAGAAAAATAAGTAACATAGCATAAAAAGTGGCGAGCTGCAGAGGGCTGGGTGTTTTACGTTTTTTTATTTGCAGGGTGACCATCCTGGGTCTGAATGACATGGCTGCAAAATGAACCTGACCTGTCATATCTCAATGCTGGCATGCTATCAGGGAATCCATAGGCCAACCTCTCAACATAGGCCCTGGGTTCAAATCCCGGTCCTGACACCTACCAATGACAGAGGATCACAAAAGACTCATTCCTATGTATAGGAATACCAATTGAGAGTAGTTCATGCTTTGGTCTAGTGTAAAATTGGATGCAATAATCCTATGATGCTGATTGATCTTAATTAATAGATTATTATGCATGAAAAGAATAATATTCGTTCAATGGTGGTATAATAAATCCTAAGAGTTAGTAGGAACATAGTAAGTGTCCTTCAATCATAGATAGATAGCTCTGGTGCTCTTTACCAATACATATTTATTTGTATACTCCCCCCTGCCTATCCATGTATCACTGTTTTGGGCAATTCTGGGACTGGTTCTCAGCACCTGGGAACCACATGACAGCTTCATTGATTAGATGCTGCCATGCTCACGCTCATCCATTTTTGAATTGGGCTTGCTTATCCCTGAGATCATATCCTAGCACTGCCAAAAATTTAATCTTGGAGTAAGAAGCCAAGTATGGCACATGTTTTCCTTTTCTGGAAGAGTCTTCCATGTCAGGCATGATGGAGAACGTATAGACATATTGGGATGCTGTGATATAAGATGTAAACAATGTAATAAATGTTAGAGGGGTCATCAGAGTCAATAAAATAAATGGAAAATAAATGAATAAAACAAGAAATAAAATGAATATCCACAGCCAACAAAATATGGAATATCTGCATGGAAGTATAAATCCTATCTTTAAAATCATATAAGGAGTATGTTTTCCAGGCCTGAGGCTTGAATTCAGGCCTAGGGAACAGGCCTGCCTTTCTTGTCTTCAAGTATGGTCAGATTCCCTTCCCTCACGGTGTTGCATATTTACCCAGACCTTGAGTTCAAATCCCAGGCCTGGCAGAAAAAAATGGCATGAATTGCAAACTAGGGAGCTAAATATGTTTTGTTAATTGCAGGCCAATGGAGAAGCCATAGTCTCGCCCGGCAACATAGGCCTACATTTGGAATACCAGTCATGCCACTTCTGGATGGTGGGAGATCCTAAGAGGTTCGTTCCTATCCACAGGAATAACGATGGAATGTTATCAATGTCACAGTTGAATGAGATGCTCATGAATGATACTTGTATACAATTAGACATCATGATTTCAGTCGGTTGATTGATTTTATTAATATCTTATGAAGCATTAAAAGAATAATATTTCTCACAAGGACACAATAATTTCAGGACACTGATTTACTTAATAGTTTATTAAAGATGAAAATAATAACATAAATTACATGGAGGCATAATAAACACCCAAGAATTTGTAGGAATATAGTCTATATAAATGAACAATGGATAGACATCTCTGGCACTGTATAAAGATATATATTTATTAGCATACTACAATCTGCGTGTCAATCTGTACTTGTTTGGTCAACACCTTGTTCTTGATCTCAGATCTTGGGAACTGCCTATCAGCTCAATTTGCCACAAGATGTCATGCTGACACACAACTTTTCATGAATTTTTCCCTGTAGGCCATGAGTTCAGATGCCAGCATGCCCAAACAATGAATCATGGAGTAAGAAACTGAGGGTGACACGTTTTCCTTTTCTGGGAAAGTCCGGAGTGTCAGGTATAAGTGGAATATATATGCAGACATATATCCTATTTAATCAATGTAATCAAAGTTCTATGTGCCATATTAGTCAATTAAATAGTCAATACATGTCGGATCTTCGTCTGTCCTAAGAAAGAAGGATGGGGTCCAAGGAAATATAAGTGCACTTGCTCACCAGTTCCCCCCCCCCTTAGCCCGGGAGACATTCAGACAAAGCGGGGAGTCAAGTCAAGCAAGAACTCGTTTATTACCAAACAGAAAACATCTTTTAAAGGGAAAATCTGCTTGGCATGGAAGGGGAGGGAAAGGAACCAACCAATCACTGTAAAGGTCACACCCTATCCTGCGCCTAAGCTTTATCCAATCAGATTTTAAGGTAAACAACTTGGGCTCTGACCACTCAACTTCCTCTCACTGCATCTTTTCTGCCCATGTACCCCACAAATACATGAATCAAACAAAAAATAAAATGAATAGCTACACTGAACCCAATAGGGAGTCAACCTATGAATGTAAATATAAATTATATATTTAAAATGTACACAAATAGGATGTATTCTAGTGCTGGGGATCGATTTCAGACCTAAGGAACAGACATGAATTTCTTGACTTCAAGAAGGCTAGCTTCCTCTTTCCACACAGTGCAACAGAGTTACCCAGATCATGAGTTCTGATCCCAGTCCTGGCAGAAAAAATGGCACCTTTATACTATGTGACACCCAATTCTTTGGTATTTCATTATGCCTCCAGTTAATGAATGTGATTGTTTAAATACTTCATAAAGTATTGATTAAAATCGAACAGTGTTCTCTAATATAATTGTGTATAAATTTATCCTAGAATTTTTTAAGAACTGTTCATTCAATCATAACATATATCACATTCCAATGGTATTCATATAGATAGGAATGAGTTTCTAAGGATGTCCTTCCATTTGCAGGTGGCAGGACCAGGATTCCAACTGTGGGCTCCAGCTCCCACCACTTAATCCCAAGGATAGGGAACTCAACTGTCTGTCCAAGAACAGAAAGACCAATGATTAGGCAGGCACCAGTGGCTCTCAGCAGTCCTCATTGATGCTTACAAGGCTGTGATAGGAGGATCATGGCCAAAGTCACTTTAGGCAGGAAAGTCCTTGAGACCTCTGTCCAACTTCAGTGCCAACAAAGCCAGAAGTAGAGCCATGTGGCTCCAGTGGTAGAGGGCTAGCCTTGATCAAAAGCAGTTCACAGACTGCGCAGATCCTGAGTTCAAGATCTGAGACTGGCAACAAACAGACATACACAAAAATCTGTGTAGCCACATTCTTGTCCCCAGGTCACCCTCTTGTCTTCAACTGAATTGGACAGAGTTCCCTGGGAAAAGGGCTGGGGGAGCTGCTGTCATGTTGACTCCACACATTTTGCCTGCATCACAGGATTCCGACCACACCCCCATGCTTTCATGTTCTTTCTGAGCAAGGGGATACAACAATTGTGGCCACACCCACATTCCATGCTGTCCAGCACCAGGATTGCCTCTGTTGGTTGACACCACCACTAGCAGTTGAGGAAGGTAGAGGTGACTGAGTGGTGAGCAAGAGCTCCAGTCCACTTTGGAGTAGAGTTGAAATTGACGTCCTAGTCAGTGAGTGGGAGAATAGAGGATTTCCCAGAGCCTGGGAACATGGCCAGCCCATCTTTCCCATCCCAGAGCTCAGATGTCTGAAACAACAAAACTCCATGAGAGCTGTGGGCAAGAAAGTACTGCCAGAACACCGGCAGAAGAATTCTCCCATCAGACCTGCAACATTCAAGAAAACAAAGAACACGAAAAAAGGAGGGTTCTTCAAGACAAACACCAGTGGGGAAGGTGATTGACCAGAGGGTCCAGTCAAAGGTGACGCTGACCGCGGGCCTCCCTTGCCTTTGGACCCAGTCACAGTCACCAGGGTCCAGAGTGTCAAGGGTCCCTATACCACCAAGGATCTTTAGAGGTGCTACAGACACATGGTGCCTGCCCTGGACCACAGCAAAAGAAGAAACCATGTATGCTGTGCCAAGATCCAACCACTGAAGCTGGAAAAGACAGACCTGCAGGATTGACGGGAGAAAGAGAGGGAGAAGGTAGCCCAGATGCACGAGGCACAGAAAAACAGAGCTAGACATCCACAAGCCAGCCATACAGAGGATGTTTTCCACAGAAAGTAATTTACAATTTGCACTGGGCTAATGAAGCAGGAGGCCAATGACAGAGAAAGGTAGCAAGAAGCTCTCACCATTCACCTGCAGGCCACAGGGTGTAACGTGTTGGAGCTGGAGATGGCATTCGCTGCTGCACAGAAGACTGAAATGTTCTTCGAACAGCTGAATGATGTGACACTTCAGCTCAAGGAAAAGACCAGAAGCTTCAATGACCTGGAGCAATTGAACACAGAGTTGCAGGAGAAGCTGGAAGCGATCTGGACAAAGAAGAGCAATAGGAAAAACAGAATCTGCAAGTTTCAACAAGTGCTGGTGGGGCATGAGGTAAAGAGACTACTGGAAAACCTGAGCTGGATGGTGACCTCAGCAATTCTGGAAAGAGACACCTTGATGGAGAGCCTGAGCATTGAGAGGTCCACATGGAAGGAGGAGGCTCAGTGGCTGACCAAGCAGGTGAACCAACTGACAGAGGAGAAGGAGCAAAGCGCGAGGCAGGTGCTGGCCCTAGAGAATGAGCTGGAGGAACTGGAAGGACGCTGGCAGAGCGTCGGCCCTATGCAGGACCATCTCAGGCCGAGTGGCAGTTGCAGGCCCATGCCTACTGCATGCAGATGGAGTTGAAAAACCTGGAGGAACAACTTCACATCCAGGTCCAGGAAATCCAGAGGCTCGGTCTCCAGAATGTGGAGCAGCGGGAGTAACTATGGAGACTGGATGAGAAGGCCTAGGATTTGCAGTAGATCCCCAAGACCCTATGATGCTCATGTGTGTGTGACCCATAGATAGAGCTGGCCCTCCTGTGGGATGCTCTCCACAAGGTGAGGTATAAGAAGGAGGAGCTCACCAGCATTCTGGAGCTCAGAGCCACCTGTGAGCAACACATTGCCTCCAAAGAGCAGCTGAACTCAAAGAAGGAGGCCTTGCAGCAGCACTTGCAGAGGCAGACCCAGGTGCTAGAGCAGCTGAAGCAAGTGCAGGGCCGACCAACTGGGGGTATCAGGTGGTGCCCCCAAAGTAGCAGGATACTCCCAAGTGCCTAGAAGTGACCATACCACAGGAGGAGCGCCTGCAGGCCCACCTGATCATGGCTTTCACTGGGGAGGGTAAGTTTTGAGCCCTGGAGAAGCAAAAGTTGAGGAGGTGACTCCTCCACAAAGTGAGCATCGCAGAGGTTGGAGACATGACCCAGATCTACAAGGATGTGGGTCTGCAAGCGCTCTCAGAGGCTGAGATCCACAGGGGGAAACTCCTGCTGCAGTAGCAGTGACCCCAGTGCAGTTGCATGGCCAACCTGGCAGCTCAGTGTCAGACAGAGCTGGAGGCACAGGCACCCCCACCCTGTGAGCTGCCACCACAGCAGGCTTGGGGATGGGTGTCTGAGAAGAAAATCTGCTTCATCCATGACTTATATGATGAAGTGGATATCCATAGTCCAGCAGATGAATTCCAAAATCGAAGCAGCCAGCTGTTGGCACACATCCACACTGTCAAGGAGTCCCTTGTCGCATGTAAGGAGCAAATGTTCGTCCTGGATGAGCTGTGTCAAGAGAAAGCCAAGTGTGTGTGCCGGCTCACCCAGGAGAAGATGGAGAAGAAGAGAGAGCTGCAGGAGCTGCTGTTACTCCTCGCAGGGGAAGGAGTGGACAGCGGGCTCGATATGCCGGCACAGGCAGAGCACCCCCCCCTCACTTCTCCTAATGCCTCAGGCTCCAGGGTGGGCGAAATGAGTGAGGAACACAAAGGTTTTGAAGAATTGCAACATTAAGACAACTTGGACACTGCCAGAGTAGTGATCGGGGTTCACGACCTCGTAGATGACTCCCCCACAGAGCACATTCTAGAGCAGATGACCCACACCCAGAGCAGCCTAGAGCTCGTAGACTCGGGCAAGGAGCACTCTCTCCCATTCTTCTGTAGACTGATGTGGATGATGACTCTCTATGTGAAATACTGACTCTCCAAAGCCAATGCAGCCACCAGAATTGGTTGGCCAGGTGGCCTTCTCTCAGGCCTCCATCTGCTGTGAGATGGGAAAGGTAAACTTCGGGTCAGGTAGGGCAGAGGCTGCCGGGAAACGGCTCAAATTCAAGGGACATCTAATGGCCCATTGGTGGCCAGGGAAGAGACCCATGTTATGCTTATCCCAAACAATAAATTGTTTTCAAGGGGAAGAAAATCCTACAACAAAGGTTTGTTCTTCCAGTCCTGGGGCTTGAACTTAGGGCCTGGCTACTCTCCCTGAGCTCTTTTTGATCAAAGCTGGCACTCTACCCATTGAGCCCCACCTCCCCTTCCAGCTTTTTCTGTGTGGAATTGAACCAAGGGTGTTAGGCATGCTAGGCAACCACTCTACCACTGAGCCACATTCTCAGCTAGGATGATTCTCCCCCCTCCCAAAACCATATGGCCATTCCTCAAATAAATAGGAAGTAGAGGCTAGGATGAATATGAAGCACAAGTATGGTTCACAGAGAAATACTCTCGTGCCCCCTTTTTGACCCCCTTAGTTGAAGTATCTCTTCTACCATTTAGGGATGAGAGAGGGAGAAGGAGTCCCAAGAGAGGAGTACCAAGAAGAATAGTCCCCTGAGCCCCACAGCTTACCACACACAAGTGGTCCTCTAGACTCCAATATTACCTGATTCAATATGGAGTCTACACTCTCTCCATATCACTTCAATGCTCAGGATGAAATAAAGGTCAGCCTTGTCCTTAGCCCACACACAGGGTAGAAGCTCCTAGTCCCAGACTGAGTTCCACCTCTGACTGCCCCGAGTTAGGCTGGACCCACCACTCACCACAATGGTGGCAGTGATGACCTCATGCATAGATTCCAGGAAGAAGGTCTATGGTAAAGGGCAAAAGCAGCAGGGTGAGCAGGGGGAAGGAGCTGGGGCAATTGATCTGGGATCTTCCTCCTTGGAGCCCTCCCATCAAGCCAAAGCCATGCTGACCCAAAGCAGGGCCAAGGCCAGTGTGAGACAAGATGGAGGAGCATGGTACTAAAGGAGGTACTGCTTTGTCTTGGAGCACTTGAAAATTTCAATTATATGTGGCCCATGCCAATCCCAAAGCCAACATGCAATGGCTTTCCTTGTTGTTGTCCCTGAGCGCTGTCCCTGAGCTCTTTTTCTCAAGGCTGGCACTCTATCACTTGAGCCACAGGGACTCTTCTTGTTTTCTGATGATTCATCAAGGATAAGAGTCTCACACACTTTCCTGCCCAGGCTGTCTTGGCACCATGATCCTCCAGATCTCAGCTTCCTGAGTATCTCAGGTGACAGGTATGACCCACCAGTGCCCAGCATGTGATGCCTTTTGAAGGCATCTTGGCAAGTCTGTAAAAGGAGCCAAAAAGGGCCTGGATAGACCATGACCCAATCAAGGAGCTGGGATGGGGGAAGACTGTCCTTTTAGCCATCCTGTTCCCCAAAATTAAAGATGCCAAGTGGTGTTGGATGCATCAAACACCTAGGCCAACAGCCATCAGGCTTAGTGGGGAAAAGGTACAGAATATCCAAAGATAGCAGTGTCGAAATCTCTGATTTTGCATGCATATGTGTGTGTGTGTGTGTGTGTGTGTGTGTGTGTGTGTGTGTGTGTGTGTGTGTGTGTGTGTGTGTGTGTGTGTGTGAACTCAGGGCCTAGGCTCTAGCCCTGAGTTTTCTTGCTCAAGGCTAGTGCTCTGCCACTTGAGCCACAGCCCCACTTGCTTTTTGATGGTTAATTATAGGTAAGAGTCTCAAGGACTTTCCTGTCCAGGAAGGCTTTGAAGCATGATAGTGGCCCCAGGGAAGCAAGAGTAAACACAACTCACAGGGACAATCCTTATGGAGGGAGACTCCTCCTCCCTGGTGGCCAGATGGGGGACATGCGGCCCCTTGCCATAATCCTCTAGAGTTCAATTGGTGGAAGTGACCATGGCCAAGCTGACTTTTGCTCACCCTGAGTGCTGATGCCAGAGCAGATCTGTTCCACCCTAGGCCAAGAGCGGGCATTACCTGGTGTGACATGTTGCAGCTCTTGCCCCTCCTGGCCAAAAATCATGGTCTAAGAGGTCAATTTACTATTGCTCAGATCCACATTGCACCCATGACATGCCATTCTGATGTTCTCCATGCCCCAAGACTCTAGCCTTCTCTGGTACTGTGGCCCGCTCTGTAGGCAATGGCCTCCAAACAGACTGCTCTCAAGACTTGTAGGACACCTAGACATTGGGAGACCCTCAGTGGCCCACTGGAAATTACTCTGCCTAGAGCCACAGAGTGAGGTTCAAGCAGGCCAAGGGTTGGTCATGGGGTCTGAACTCTGGGCCTGGACGCTCTCCCCCAGCTTTTCAGCTTACCACTTGAGCTACAGAGCCCTTCTGGTTTTCTGGAGGTTCCTTGGAGGTCAGAGTCTCCAAGAATTTCCTCCCCGGGCTGGCTTGGAACCGCAATCCTCACATCTCAGCCTCCTGAGGAGCTAGGAAGACAGGCATAAGTCACCAGTGCCTGGCTAATCTGGCCTTTCACCACAATATACTAGGAACTCCTGAAAGCTTTTCTTTATTTTTTCGTGCCAGTACTGGGGCTTGAACTCAGATTCTGGGCTCTGGTCTCTTAAATTTTCCGTCAAAGTTAGCACTTAGCACTCTACCACTTCACCCACAGCCCCACTTCTGGCTTTTGGTAGTTAATCAGCAAGAAGAGTTTCACTAACTTTCCTCCCCTGAGCTGGCTTGACCCATGATCTCTGAATTCAGTTTCCTGAGTAGTTAGGATTTACAGGGGTTGAGCCACTGCTCGCATTGGGCTAGAACCTTTTCTTAAGCAATGTTCCTTCCCTGCGTTTGCCCGGACTCCTCCATGCAAAGGAGGTCTGAGAGTCAGGAGCTGTAAAAAATAGGCTTCTAGCCACAGGAAATGGCTGAGGTCCATGGTGAAAAGTCAAGTTGATCTTCCCCCTGGGCCTAATTCTGGGACCCCACCCTCTGCCCTCTGACTCAAGTACAAACGTTGACCCAGCATACAATGTCCTGCCAGACTTTTCTGTAGCCACAGAACCTTCATTCCACCCATACCACCTGCTCTACAGCATAGCTCAGGACCTTTGCCCATGCTGTAACTTCTGCCTGAGGTTCTCTGTCTTGTATCCACATCTTAGAAGTCCTGTGGAATTTTGGCCCTGGTTATATCACCTCCTGGAGCATGTCTTTCCTTCCCTTCTCCCTCTTTTTAAATGGAACTTGTGCAGGCTGACTGGCAAATGCTCTATCATGGTGTGTGTGTGTGTGTGTGTGTGTGTGTGTGTGTGCTAGTCCTGGGGTTTGAATTCATGGCCTGGATGCTATCCTATCCATGAGCTTTTGTGTTCAAGTGTAGCCCTCTACTACTTGAACCACAGCTCTACTTCTGGCGTCTTGTGTTTTTAATTGGAGAATAGTGTCTCATATAGACTTTCTTGCTTGCAATGGGGATCCTCAGATCTCAGCCTCCTGAGTAGCTTACAGGGGTGAGCCAGCAGCACCTGCCCTCTACCCTACTGCTTACCTATATCCTCGGCTCTCCTCTGAGTCCCAGAAAAATATGTCTCACCAGGCTCATTTTTTTGACAGTCTTGGGGCTTGAACTAAGGTTCTGTGCATGTTCCTGAGCTTATTTGCTCAAGGCTAGCACTCTATCAATTAAGTCACAGTGCCACTTTTGGCTTTTTCTCTTTCTGTGGTACTGAGGAATCGAACCCAGAACATAGTGCATACTAGGTAAACACTCTACCACAAAGCCACATTTGCAGCCCAAAGCTCACTTCTAACGGGTGTTATGAGAGTGGGATTTATTGGCATACCTCTTTTAGCATAGAAATAGCTTACTATTTCATATCTTTGCCAAGATTTGGGACCAGCCTATGACTTAGCAATGAGGAATGATTAATTAGTGATAGCCACCAGGCCCCAGAGGTCTAGGCTCACATCCTACAGAGGGATAGAGAATATGGAGCCAGAACCTTCGACAACTCCTACAATCTAGGAACTGTGGTCTCCTTGGAGGCAATGACTGTCTGCTATGTGTCCTGATGTGACACCTCAGCCAGAACATAAGATTTCAGTTATTAAATGGCAGAGAAGGATGCTTTGTTCAAGCTGCTGGCTCAGACTTAGTACTCACTGAGGGATTTTCCCTGTTTGCCCAGGTTGGTGGCTGGGCAAGTGCAACCTGCTGAATATCCCTTATCCATATATCATCATCCATACACAGAAACATGGAGTTATTGCCTCCTTTTTGGGGGGAAGGGGCAGTTCTGGGTTGGTACTAAGAGCTTAGGCCCTGTCCCTGAGCTCCTTTTGCTCAAGTGTAGTGCTCTGCCCTTGAGCCACAGCCCCATTCATATTTTCCTTTCCTGTGATCTCTTAGAAATAAGAGTGTCACGGACTTTCCTGCCCTGGCTGAATTCGAATTGGCATTCTCTACATCAAAGCCTCCTGAGGAGCTAGGATTACAGGCAAGAGCCCCTGGCTCCTGGGTTTTGTTTCTTCTTGTTGTTCTTTTTTGTAATTGTAACAATCTGAAATCTTCATTGTGTCATTCCAATGGTTTGCACCCTAAGTAAAGTACCCAGGCCTGCAGTTCGAATTCCAGGACTGCCACCCACAAATGGAAGGAGATTCTGCAAAACTTATTCCTGTTCATGTGAATGCTAATGGAATGTTATACAAGTAATAAATGAATTTTAAGTTAATTTTATTTTAGAATGCCACACAAAAATTTTTGGATTTATATCTTCCATTCTAGCTCCATGGTATGATTCCCCTAATGGAAGGATATTGACTAATTTTTAATTAATGCTTTTCTAAGTATTACATGGAGGCATAATTTAATAACTAATAATTGGTATTATATATATATGTGTGTATATATATATATATATATACACACAATTTAATATCCTCACATTCCCTGTTTCTCTCTGCATATATATACAATTGGGAACACCTGTGGATTGTTCACAGGTTCTCAGAACTTCCTGGTAGTTCATTTTGCCGGAGGCTGGTGTGCTAAGATTCTGACCCCATTTTTGGATTGGCAATTTTAGGCCATGAGTTGAAATCCCAGCATGGCCAAAAATTTATTCCTGGAGTCAGAAGCCAATCTTGACACATTATTTCCTTCACTGTGAAAGTCCTGGGTCTCAGTATGATGTATAATCTATATGCAATTATATCCTATGTGATGTGATGTAATAAAAGAAACATATATATGTAATAATACTAAATATATGAGTAATAAACAACATATGCAGTATACCTATATATGTAAATAGATCTTATATATTAATATTACTTTTTCCAGTGCTGGGGCTTCAATTCAAGACCTGGGTACCGATCTGAATTTCTTGTATTCAAGGACAGTGATCCTTTCCTCTTCACCCACAGTGCCACAGAGTTATCCAGAACCTGAGTTCAAATACAAGGCTTCCTGAAAAATGGTGCAAATTCCAAACGATGGCATTATTGTTATTATTATTATTATTATTATTATTATTATTATTATTATTATTATTATTATTAGCCGAGCACAGGGCTTGCACTCAGGTCTTGGCATCTTTGCCACAGTTGACACTTATATCCCAGGACCTGATTTCAAATCTTGGGCCTGGGCAAAAAATAAAAAGTAGAAGCATAAAACTGAGAAGTTCAAGAAGGTGGTTTTACTTTTGTTTTCCTTTGTATTGTGACCTTCCTGAGTGCAAATGACAAGGCCCAGAAAGTGAATATAACCTAGCATTGCTGATGTTTGGCGGGCTATTAAGGAAGCCATTGCCAAAACTGGCAACTTAGGTCTGGAGGTCGAATCCCGAGATTGCCTCTAATGAATGACGAGATTCTAAGAAACCCATTCCCATATAAATCCATACAAATGGAATGTTATAAATGTAACAAATAAATTAGTAGTGCATGATTATATTATAAAATTATACACAACAATTATACTACATTGACTAATTTTCACTTAGTACTTTATTATGTATTCAATCATGATACTTTGAAAAGGAAGGAATAATTTAATTGCCAAAATGGTGAGTAATATGGTATATGAATTTCATACTATACAGACATCTCTCTCTTGTTTTATGTATCTATCCATCTATCTGTCTGTCTGTCTGTCTATCTGTCTGTCTGTCTGTCTGTCTGTTTATCTACGAATCTACAAATTTATCTGTTTATACACTTGTCACTCCTGGGGCTCAGTTGTAGAGTGCTTGCCTAGTATGTACAAAGCCCTGGATTCCTCACTACCATGTGCACACAGAAATCCAGAAGTTGTGCTGTCGCTCAAGCAGCCGAGCACTAGCTTTGAGCATGAAAGCTTAGGGACTGTGTCTAGTCTCTTACTCAAGACTCAGGAATGGCACCAAAAAAAGATGGAATGTTCTGACTGAAACTATATAAGGATAGCACTGCAAATACCTCATCACAGAGCAAGCCTTGAGTCTGGTGCTGACAGCTGCCATCTAACCTGACTTAGCCAGAAGTAAACTGCTGAAACCCAGCTCCACAGAACCAGATGCTGCTGGCTTGCTCACCCTTGTCATCCAATATACTTGGAGGCTAAGATCTGACATTAGTGGGTTTAAAACCCGCCCTGGCAGGAAGTCTGCGAAACTCTGAGCTGTGGCTCAAAGTGGTAGAGCTCTAATTAACCTTGAGCAAACTATCTTAGGAGAGTACCCACAATCCCCGTGCAATCCCCGTGTCTGACTCCACCTTCCCCCCAAAAAGCCACCCCTCTAAATCATTAGATGTGAACTTTGTGTGGCTTAGGATGTGTTTCTGAAAGAATGATAATACTGATGAAAGCACCCTAATTCTAATGACAGTGTGTGGGATACAGCTATGTGATGAGTCCTTCAGGAGGTGTTGTGTGCTGAGTCCTTCACAGGGTGCGTTTTTTCATCTGTTTCTTATAAGAGCTCCACAAGTAAGATGATTTTGTAGATGAGAAACTTGAGGCTCAGATATGTCCCCATGTCAGAGCCAAAATTATGTATGTACCTAACTCTAGTGAGTTGTCTCCTGCAGATAATTGTTTTGGTTTATTTTTCTCAGTCATTAACCTTGAACTCAGGGCCTAGCCACTGACCATTCCCTGTTGGGCTCATGGCTAGCACCTTACCACGTGGAGCCAAGAACCACCTTGCAACAGAGTGTTATAGTCTAGGTATCTGTAGCTGAAGTCTGTCATCCTTCCTACTCAGGAAGCTTAGATATGATGATCTCCATTCCAAACTATCCCAGACACAAAAGGTCCCATAAGTCTATTGTCTCCTATTCACCATTTAGAAATTTGAAGTGGAAGCTGGGCGCTGGTGACTTGCACCTGTCATCTTAGCCACTCTGTAGCCTGAGAGCTGAGGATCACAGTCCAAAGCCAGGCTGGGAGGAAATTACTTGAGAGGCTTCTCTCCAGTGAACTACCAAAATCATGCAGGGGTGCTGTAGCTCAAGTGGTAGGGTGGTTGGCTTTAACTGAAGAGCTCAAGGACAGCTCCCAGGCCTAGACTTCAATTCCTCCAACTTTCAAGAAAAGAAAGAAAGAAACTTGAAGTGCAGCGATGGGACTGTGTCTTAGGGGTAGAGTGCTTTGCAGGTATGAATCCCTGGGTTTGATTCCTTAGTAAAACATCACTAAAAAAAAACCTGAATTAGCTGTGCGGCTCAAGTGGTAGAGTGCTATCCTTGTACAGGAGAAACTAAGGTACAGTGTTCAGGTCATGAGTTCAAGCTCGAGGAAAAGTGTATGCATACACACACATGAACATCACACACACACACACACACACACACACACACACACACACACACACATGCACAATCACACAGATACCAGAATTGAAGCTCTGAAACCAAATGGTAAAATTCTGAGCTCATGGTCAGCACCCAGGCCCCGTATTCAACCCCAAAACCTAGCTACCCAGGGCCCCTTTAGGAGAGGTCAAAGGTTTCAAAACCTGATGAGCTTCAACAGCCCTAAATAACATGAAGCATTGTGATATTAGACATATGCTTGGATTTAGCAAGCTTCCAGAAATCTAGGAAGGCACTGTTCCCAATAATGAATCATTTTATTAGGTTCAGCTCTCTTATTGTCTGCCAGAAGGACCCTTGAATTAATTGTAGTAGGTTATTTCAACACTGGATCATAGTATAACAAAGACAGGATAAGTACAGGGAAGTTGGCCTTCCACGGGAGGTGGCACAAATGAAGGCTTCCTGTCAAAACAAAGCACTGGGGAGAGTGATAGCTTGGGGTACAAAGAGGACTTTTTCTCCTAGCGTTCAGAGCCTGCCCACCCTCCTCTTCACTAATTGTCCTGAATGGAGTTGTTTGTTACACAGCTGTACAGGAGTGAGGCCTTTTGTTTGCCTGTTCCAACAATGAAGCAGACTTTCTCCAGCAGCCTGGAGTGTGGAGAAAACCTCAGGCTACTCTGGGAACAGTGAGGAGAGCCCCGGAACATGCACTGTCTTGTAAACACTCTCTGTGCTATGAAATCATTCTATTTAAAGCAAATTTCCTAGCTGGGTGCCTTTCATCATAGGGACTCTGGACATTCACAGATAGAAATGCATGCATACATACAAGGGGAGACATGGAGTTACTTGTGTTTTTGTTTTTTGTTTTGGCAGGTCCGGGGGTTGTATTATGAGCCTAAGCACTGTCTCGGAGCTCATTTGGCTCAAGGGTAGCTCTCTGCTCTTTAGCCACAACCCCATTCATGGCGATCTTTTATTCCTGTGATCCCTCAGAAGTAAGACTGCTGTAGACTCTCCTGTCCTGGCTGAATTCAAAACTGGCATTCTCTACCTCTCAGACTCCTGAAGAACTAGGATTACAGGCAGGAACCTCTGACACCTGGCTTTCTTTTCTTCTTGTTCTTTTTTTCATTGTGACAAAATGAAATCTTCACAGTGTCATTCTAATGGTTTGCATTTCGAAGTAAACTACCCAGGCCTGGAGTTCAAATGCCAGGACTCCCACCTACACATGGAGGGAGATCTTGAGAAAAGCTTTCCTATTCATGTGAATGCTTAATGGAATGTTATAAAAATAACAATTAAATTTGCAGTTAGTTCATGTATATTATTTAATTATATATACGATATTACTACCAATTATTGATAAATAATCCCTTACTTTATTTAAGTATTATGGTTGAATACATAACAAAGTATTAATTGCAAATTAGTCAATGTACTATAATTATTGTGTATAATTTTATAATGTAATCATACACTACTAATGTAATTGTTACTTTACTACATTCAATTCATATGGATATATAAAAAGTAGTGGATTATGTCTTCCATTCTAGCACCATGGTATGATTATCCCAATTAAAGAATACTGACTACTTTTACATTAATGCTTTAATAAATATTCAACCATGATACTTCATTAAATGGAGGCATAATTTAATAATAAATCACAATATATATAATTTAATATCCTCACATTGTCTCTCTCTTATATATATTGCAAACTACACATCTATCTATTTATCTATCTATCTATATCTATACCTACATCTACATCTATATCTATATATATCAGTCACAATTATGGCTTGTTCCCATGTTCTCAGAACTGTCTGGTAGCTCAGTTTGCCAAAGGCTTTTGTAATACAACTGACCCATTCATAAGTTTGTCATGGTGGGCTGTGAGTTCAAATCCCAGCATGGCCAAAATATTATATGTGGAGTCAGAAGCCAATTTTGACACATACTTTTTCCTTCTCTGTGAAAGTCCTGGGTCTTAGTATGATGTATAATCCATATGCAAATATATCCATGTGATAATATGTAATAAATATAATAAATGGTATATATGTAATAAACTAAAATAAAACATAAGGATAATAAATGTCATATGGAGTAACCCCATGTATGTAAATAGATCTCATATATGAATATTATTTTTATCAGTGCTGGAGTTTGAATTTGGACCCTGGAAACTGGGCTGAAATTCTTGTCTTCAATGATGGTGAGCTTCCTCTGACCCACAGTGCCACAGAGTTACCTAGACCCTGAATTCAAATCCCAGGCCTGCCAGAAAAATGATGAAAATTCCAAGCAAGGGCCTTAATTTCATTTGGTCAGGATTAGGGCTTGAACTCAGCTCTTGGCAACTCTGCCTCAGCTTTGATCACCCTAGACTGGGGTGCAGCCTCCGGACCCACAGCCCATCCTGAGATCCTAGGACCCGAGTTCAAATTTTGGGACTGGCAAAAAAAAAAAAAACGGAGAAGTGCTGGGAAGGTGGCTCAGTTATAGATTGCTTGCCTTGCATGCATAAGACCCTGGGTTCGATTCCTCAGCACCACAGAAGCAGAAAAAAGCAGAAAGTAGTGTTATGGCTCAAGTGATAGAGCGATAGCCTTGAGCTGAAGAATTCGGGGCCAGCACCCAGACCCAGAGTACTGGCTCCAAACCGACAAAAAAGAAAGAAAAAAATAGTGCCAGGAAAAAAAAGTAGAAGTATAAAACTGGGAAGTTCCAGAAGGCAGTTTTACATTGTTTTTTCCTTTACAACTATCCTGGGTCTAAATATCAGGGACCGTAAAGTGTACATGACCTTGCACTGTTGAACTTTGGTGGGCTATCAGGGAAGCCATAGCCAAAACCAGCAACCTAGGCCCAGCGTGCGAATCCCAGGACTGCCACCTTATCAACGGTGGGAGATCCTAAGAAACGCATTCAGATATACATCCATATGAATGGAATGTAGTAAAGTAACAATTACATTAGTAGTGTATGATTACATTATAAAATTATACACAATAATTATAGTACATTGACTAATTTACAATTAATACTTTGCTATGTATTCAACCATAATACTTAAATAAATTAAGGGATAATTTATCAATAATTGGTAGTAATATCGTATATATAATTAAATAAAATACAGACATCTCTGTCTTGTTTTATACATACATACATACATATATACATACATACATATATACATATATATATGTATATATGTAACAATCTACATATATATTTCTACACTTGTCATTCCTGGGCCTCAGTAGTAGAGTGCTCGCCTAGTATGTATGAAGCCCTGGGTTCAATTCCACACTATCACAGGCACAGGAAAAGCCAGAAAGTATTGCTGTTTCTCAACCAGTTGGGCACTGGCTTTGAGGATGAAAGCTTAGGGACTGTGTCTAGGCCTTTACTCAAGCCCCAGGACTGGCACCAGAAACAAGTTAGAATGTTCTAATTGCAAGAATAGAAGGCCAGGATTTCAAATACATCCTTACAGATCAAGCTGGTAGTCTGAAGCTGATGGCTGCCATCTAAATTGACTAAGCCAGAGGTCAACAGCTGCAACCCAGCATCATGGAACCAGACACTGTTAGCTCACCCCCAGCTGATCAGAGGGTGAGATCAGACACTGGTGGGTTGAAAACTCAGCCCTGCCAGGAAATCTGCTAGACTCTGAGCTGTGCCTCAAAGTGGTAGAGCTCTAGCCTTGAGGAAAAGGTCTTAGGACAGTACCTCCAACCTATGAGCGAAATCTCCTAGGCTGATGGCCCTCCCCACAAAAAAAAACACCCCTCTAAACTGTTAGATGTGAACTTGTGCAGTTTGTGAAAGAATGGTGATAAGCACCCTAAATCTAATGACAGTTTGTGGGATACAGGTATGTTATGAGTTCTTCCTGGGGTGTTGGGTGTTGAATCCTTCACGGGGTACTGGGTTGTTCATGGGGTATTGTGTGCTGAGTCATTCACAGGGTGCTATGTGCTGAGTCCTTCATGAGTTGTATTCTTTCATCTGGTCCTTATAAGATCTACACAAGTAAGATGATAGTGCAGATGAGAAAGTTGAGGCTCAGATATGTCCCCAAGGCAGGGCCAAATTTATGTATATTCTGAGTTCTAGTGACTTGTCTCCTGTAGACAATTGTTTTGGTTTAGTTTTCTATATAATGAACCTTGAACTCAGAGACTAAGTGTTGAATTTCTTCTTGGGTTCATGGCTAACATTCTACTATGTGGAGCCAAGGACCCCCTTGCAGCAAAGTGTCACAGCTTAGGTCTCTTTAGCTGAGATCTATCATCCTGCCTGCTCAGGAAGCTGAGGATCTTGGTACCTTTTCCCCTTGGTGGTTGAGTGGCTCTGAAGCTCCTTTAGTCTTGATGTAATGATGCCAGAGAGATGTTTGTATCTGGAAATGAGCGCATCTCTATCTAAGGACTTTTAAAGTACCTTTTAAAAATACTTTTGAAAGTGATTTTAAAATATTCTAATGAAATTTTCAAAAAGTTTGTTAATTTCTGCTCTCGAAATTAAGTCACTGAATTATGGAGTTAAAAAAAATTATCCCAGATCACGGACAAAATTCAGCCTGCGCAGGAAATTCCTTGAGATGGTTATATAAAATAAACCATCAGAAAGCCTAAAGGGGTGCTGTAGCTCAAGTTGCAGTGCACTAGACTAGAGCTGAAGAGCTCAGTGACAACACCCAGGCCCAGACTTGAACTCCTCCAACTTACAAGAAAAGAAAGAAACCTGAAGTGGAGAGGGATTGTTTCTTAAGGGTAGGCTGCTTTACATGTGTGAAACCATGGATTTGATCCACATTCCTAGAAAAAAAGGCTGAAGTGGCTGTGTTACTCAAGTGGTAGAGTGCTGTCCTTGTCCAGGAGAAACTCAGGTAGAGTGGTTGGTCCTGAGTTCAAGGACCAGTAATAGTGTATGCACACACATACACACACAAACACTCTCACACACACACACATACATACACACACACACACACACACACACACACACACACACACACACACGGAAGCACCATTGCCAATAATGAATCATTTCATTAGGTTCAGCTCTCTAATTATCTGCCAGAAGGACTCTTGAATTAATGTTAACAGTTTGGTTCAACACAATCTTACAATGACAGGATGAGTACAGGAATTTGGCCTGCCATGGGAGGTTGCACAAATGAAGGCTTCCTTTCAAAACAGGGCATTGGGCTGGACGCTGGGCTCACTGGGCTCACACTTCTAATCCTAGCTACTCAGGAGGCTGAGATCTGAGGATCATGGTTCAAAGCCAGTTTGGGCAGGAAAGACTGTGAGACTCCTATCTCCAATAAACCACTAGAAAACCGGAAGTAGCTCTGTAGCTCAAGTGGTAGAGCGCTCGCCTTGAGCTGAAGAGTGCAGGGACAGCACCCAAGCCCAGAGTTCAAGCACCATGACCGAACAAAAAACAAAAACAAAAAATAGAGGGCACTGGGGAGAGAGATAGCTTGGGGTACCAGGCCTTTTTCTCCTGACCTTGAGAGCCTGCCTGCACACATCCTTAATAATTTGCCCAGATGAATTGTTTGTTACACAGCAATACAGGAGTGAGCCTTTTTGTCTGCCTGTTCCAACAATGAGGCAGACCTCCTCCAGCAGCTGGGGTATGGAGAACCCCTCATGCTACACTGGGAACAATAAGGGGAGCCCCAGAACATGCACTGTCTTGAAAGCACTCATTGTGCTATGAAATAATTCTATTCAAAGCAAATTTCCTAGCTGGGTACATTTCTTCATAGAGACTCGGATGTTCACTGATACAAATACATGCATACATACACAGACACATGGAGTTACTGGCTCTTTTTTCCTGGCATGTCCTGAGCTTGAACTGTGAGCCTAGACATTTACACTGAGCTCCTTTTGCTCAAGGAAGCATTTTATTGTGTCTTAAACCATGATTACCCTAGGCTGGGGTGCAGCTTTTACACCCACAGATAATCCAGGGATCCTAAGACCGGAGTTCAACTCCCAGCACTGGCAAAAATACTGGCAAAAATACACTGGGTGTCAGTGACTCAGCTTGAAAATTGTACGTGAGCTTGCATGGATGAAGGCGGAAGGGTCTCAGTGAAGCCTGAGCCCAACATATACACCTAGGCCCTGAGTTCAATCCTGGGAGTTCAATCCTGGGACTGCCACCTACACATGGCTGAAGATCCTAGGAAACTTATTTCTATCTATAGGAACACTAATAGAATGTTTGAAATGTACTAACTGAATTACTAATTAGCTAGTCATTCCAGTTTAAGATTGTATTCAATAAATATAGGTCATTAATTAATACTTTATAAGTCTTCTTCTATAATTGATTAATGGAGGCATAATTTTATACTAAATAATTGGTAGTAATATAATATATAGAAATAAGATATAGACATCACCCTTTATATAGGGTTATACATTAGAGTCTACATAAATGTCTACCTGTCTCTCTCTGTATACATTTATAGATGCATACACATTTGTAAATACACACACACACACACACACACACACACACACACTCACACACTCATACACACACTGCAATCTAAACATCTGTTTTTATAATGGCCATTCCTAGGGCTTGATCTCAGGTCCTCAAATTTGCCCGCCAACTTCTCTTGCATCAGACTGGTGTGCTAACATTTACCCATTCATGAAGTGGGCCTGCTAGGCCCTGAGTTCAAGTCACAAAACTGCCAAAAACTTAATCCTGGTGGAGAGTCAATTGTCCCACTTGTTTTCCTTATTGGTGAAATTTCTGGGACTCACGAATGATGTAGAATACATAGGCACATCTATGTCTTATGTAATAGGATGCAAAAAATGTTATAAGTATAGTCATCCTCACTAAAGTCCATAATAAATAAATAAAACACAAAATAAAATGAATACACTAACTGCAATATGCAGTAAACATGTGTAAGTAAATATAAATCATGTATTTAAAATATATACAAATATTAATTTTTCGAGTGCTAGGACTTGAATTCAGGCCCCAGGAACAGGCCTGAATTTCTTGTCTTCCAGAAGGGTGATCTTCCCCATCCCCCACAGTGCTGCAGATTTACCCAGGCCTTGAGTTCAATTCCCAGGTGTGGCAGAAAAAATGGTATGAATTCCAAGCCAAGGAGCCTCATAATTTTTAAAATATTTTAATGTATATATGTATGTATGTATGTATGTATGTATGTATGTATGTATGTATGTGTTTGTGTATGTATGTATGTATTTTTATTTTGTCAAGCACAGGGCTTGAACTCATGTTGTGGCAATTATGCCTCAGCTTTGATTACTCTAGGCTGGGGTGTAACCCCTGCACCCACAGCCGAACCTGGGTTCCTGGGCCCCAAAGTCTGACAAGAAAAAAAATAATTAATGCGACATAGAAAAAAAAAAAACTGGCATCTTGCAGATGGCTGCCGGTTTTACATTTGTTTTCTTTGCAAAGTGACCATCCTGTCTGAATGACACTGTTGGAAAATGTTGGTAACCTGGCATTGCTGAAGGCTGGCAGGCTATCAGGGAAGCCATAGGCCAACATGGCAACAAAGGCCCTGTGTTTGAAGCCCGGTCGTGTCCCCTACCAAAGGCAGGAGATCCTAAGAGTCTCCTTCCTATTCATAGGAATACCGACAGAAGATTATTAATGGCAAGGTTGAATAAGTTGTTTCTGAATACTACTATATAAATAGAGTGATTTTAGGAGGCCAATGGATTTTAATGAATATTTTTGCCATATTCAAAGAATAGTATTAATTACATGGATGCAATAGTTTCGGAACAGTGGTTGATTTAATTAATAATTCATTAAGGATGAAAGCAATAATATTAATTACATGGAGAGGCAAGAGCCCTAGTGGTCTATAGCTGAGGTCTCTCATCCTGCCTTCTCAGGAAGCTGAGATCTGAGGACCTGGGTTCCAAACTATCCCAGACACAAAAGGACTCATGAGCCTATTATCTCCAATTCACCACTAAGAAACCTGAAGTGGAAGCTAGGTGCTTGTCACTCATGTCTGTCATCCAAGCTATTCAGTCAGATGAGATCTGAGGATCATGGTTCAAATCCAGCGTGGGCAGGAAAGTCCTTGAGACGCTTAGCTCCAATGGACCACCAGAAAAGCTGAAGTGGCGTTTGGCTCAAGTGGTAGAACAGAAGATTTGAGCGGAAGAGCTCAAGGACAGTACCCAGGCTCTGTGGCTCAAGTAGGAGAGGGCTATACTTATACAAGAGAAACTAGGTACAGTGCTCAGGTCCTGAGTTCAACCTCCAAGAATCGTGTATGTGCTTATGCGCCCTCTCCCACGTGTGCACACACACACACACACACACACACACACACACACACTTACACACACACACACACTCACACACACACACAAAGAAGTGATGCTGTTGCACAAAATGTTAAAGCACCGGGCTTCTACACTGAGCTCATGGTCAGCACCCAGGCCCTGTGTTCAACCCCAAAACCTAGCCACCCAGGGCCCAACTAGGAGAGGTCAAAGGTTTTAAAACCTGATGAGGTTCACCAGCCCTAGATGACAAGAAACTTTGTGATACCAGATATGTGCTTGGATTTCCCAAGCTTCCAGAAACCTAGAAGAGGCATCATAGGCTCATCATCACAGGCAATGAAACATTTTATTAGTTCAATGCCATACTTGTCTGCCAGAAGCACTCTTGAATTATATTGAGCACTGTATCTGAACACTGGAATATAGTCTCACAAAACCAGGATAAGTGCACAGGACGTGGCCTGTCACAGAAGGTGGCACATATGAAGGCTTCCTGTCTAACCAGAGCACTGGGGAAATTGATAGTTTGGGGTACAAAGAGACCTTTTTCTCCTGAACTTCAGAGCCCACCCACACTCATCCTCACTATCTGACCAGGACGGAGTTGTTTGCTACACAGTTGTACAGGACTGAGGCCTTTTGTCTCCTGTCCAAACAATGAGAGAGACTTCTTCCAGCAGGCCTGGGATGCAGAGAAACCCCCAGGTTACACTGGGAACAGTGAGGGGAGGCGCGGAACATGCACTATCATGAAAACAGTCTCTGTTGTGAAATCATTTTATATAATACACATTACCTAGTTTGGTGCCGTTCATCATAGCTAGTCTGGAGCTTCAACTACAGGAATACATCCATACATACCCAAAGACATGGAAGTACAGGTTCTTTTTGAGGGGGCAGGTCTTGGGGTGGAACTATGAGCCTAGAACTTGTCCCTGAGCTCATTTTGCTCAAGGGTAGTGCATTAAGCTTGAGTCACATCCCCACTTCTGGGTTTTTCTGTGATCTCTTAGAAATAAGTTTAATGGACTTTCCTAATCTGGCTGGAATCAAATTCAGATTCTCTACATCTCACCCTCTGAAGAGCTGGGATTACAGTGAGAAGCCACTGGCACCTTCTTTCTATTCTTCTTCATTTTTAATCTGGGCAATCTGACTCCTTAGCAGGGTCATTCCAATGGTTTGAATTTATAAATTAACTACCCAATGTTCTTTAGAACTGCTTTACCTGAGAAGGATTTTTTCTCCTCATCTTCTCTTCTGGGTCACATTTTTGAAGCCAAAAGGGAGAAATGAGTGTCACAGGATTTGGGAGCAAATATCCACAGGACATGTCAATTCTGTCACTTAGCATTAAGATGCAGTGAATTTGCTGTCTCAAGATGAGAAGACCAAAAGCTGGAAAGATCCTCATGCTGTCTGCATTACTCCTTTTGTCTATAAAATGATCTAGTAATTATGAGTGTTATGTGTCTACAACCTTAAGTATCTAGAACCCACTAGAAGCATCTTCATGTATCTCTTTTTCTCTAGTGCCTCTCGAGATTTAGACTAAGGGTTTGTGTGGAGGGACTCCTTGGTGTATCCCTGAGGAAAGCCGCTTGAATCCTGTTTGGGAGATCGCCGTTCAAATTCAGCCTGAGCAAGAATTCTGTGAAACTCTTATCTCCAATAAACCACCAGAAAACCAGAAGTGGAACAGTGGTCCAGAGGGCAGAGATCCAGCTTTGAGAGAGAAAGCCAAGAAGGAGACTCAGGCCAGACCAGGAGTGGGAGGTGCTTATGTCCAATTAATGACCAGATGGCTGGAAGTGGAGCTGTGGTGGTGGTAAACCATCAGCTTTGGGGAAAACAGCTGAGGAATGCTTTGGGCCCCGAGGTTAAGCCCTGGGATGCCCACAAAAATTTTTCAAAAAGAGAAGGCCAATTTTATGTATCAGTGCCCTACCTACTTATGTCTGTATATTACCTCCGTGAATGCAAAAAGACCTTATGCAGTGCTTCTCCTTTTTTTTTTTTTACTGATTTATATTTCAGATATTCTCCTTTCATATACTGCTCATTCTCTTCATTTCAGGCCCATGGCTTTTCTCTTTCAGGGTTCCAGGCCTGTGTCCTTATATGATACACTGACGCTCTCAGGAGCCTTTATTTACATTTTGTTATGAGGCCAATGTAGGAACCATAACAAACTAGGCAGGGGAAAAGAAGACCAGGTTTCATAGAAGTATCCAGTATTCAGAAAATTAAACTTGGGGAGATAAAATGGCAACATACTTTCCTAAAAAACTACCGTTAAGGAAAAGATGAGGGAGCTGGGAATGTGGATTGCTGAGAGAGTGCTTGTCTAGCATGCAAGAAGCCCTGGGTATGATTCCTCGGTAGCACATATACAGAATAAGCCACAATTGGGGCTGTGGCTCAAGTAGTAGAGTGCTACACACAGTGCCCAGGCCTTGAGTTCAACCCAAGAACTGGCAAAGAGCTACCTAGGTAGAATGGTAGGTAGGTAGGTGCATAGATAGATAGACAGACATAGGATAGAAAGAAAGAAAGAAAGAAAGAAAGAAAGAAAGAAAGAAAGAAAGAAAGAAAGAAAGAAAGAAAGAAAGAAAGAAAGAGAAAGAGAGAGAGAGAGAAAGAAAGAAAGAGAGAAAGAAAGAAAGAAAGAAAGAAAGAAAGAAAGAAAGAAAGAAAGAAAGAAAGAAAGAAAGAAAGAGAGAGAGAGAGAAAGAAAGGAAGGAAGGAAGGAAGGAAGGAAGGAAGGAAGGAAAGAAGGAAGGAAGGAAGGAAGGAAGGAAGGAAGGAAGAAAGAAAGAAAGAAAGATAGATAGATAGATAGATAGATAGATAGATAGATAGATAGATAGATAGATAGATAGATAGATAGATAGATAGATAGATAGATAGATAGATAGATAGATGATAGATGAATCTGGTCTTGGATTTCAGGAGTAAAGAGGGGAACAATTCCCAGTCATTAGACCTTCTGCAATGTGACAGGACACCAGCATTGCCTTCACACAACCAGAGAGCAAGAAGACTGTCTCTTTCCCACTTTCAGGCAGCAAGGGCACCAGAACCAATTGGGCAGAGCCAGGTTCTAACTCAGATGATTGGAGAAAGAAGAGAAACAACCCTGACTCTAATTGGTCTGGAGATTTGAATTAATTATGTGGAGAATGAAGGAAGGAGAAAGGACTGGCAGAGGTAGAAGAAGGGCCTTCAAATCTGACAGATGGAGAGTCAAAAACTCACTCCCTAAGACCAGAGAGCAGGGTTTTTATACTCTGTTCCTCCCCTCTCCCCGACTAAACTGGTTTTATTGGTAACCTATGATAGCCTGATTCTCCCTTCACTTGTGGGAAGAATGTTAATTAGTCATTGTTTGAAGAGGCTGAGAAAAGCCTGACACTGGTGTAACTCTAACAAGTGTTTTAGGTTTCCTCCCATTGCTGGCATTTCCTGGAATATATGAAGTGGTTTTGCTGCTCACTTTTCTGTTGAATGTGTACATTCTGCCTCCGAATCCTGTAGGCCTGGTCTCTGCACCTAGCCTGGCTTTTGAAACTGTTTTCTGTCCTTCAATTACAGTGTTACACTGGAGTTCTTTCTGCTAACGGGGCTAGGGTTTGGAGCCTGAGAACTTCATGTGAACCCAAGATGGGTCAATGTTTCTTTCCTGCTTCTATAGATCAAGAATTCTAAGAACATTTAGACTGCAAGTACTTCTCATCACCAAGGGAAACACAGGAAGCTCTTGAACATCTGACCTTTCAGAAGTGGAAGTCAGAGTCTCATAGACTTTCCTGCCCTGGCTGGCTTCACCTTGTGATCCTCAGTCCTCAGTCTCCTGAGCTAGGTGACAGGCCTGAACTACTGTTACTCTGCTAGGCTCAGAGCTGTAATGATCTTGACAGTACAAGTCAACTGCTATCACAATGGGCTTGGGGAGCATATTAAGCCTTTTAACATTGGACCTTTCAGAACCCTGTAGGACACAAGATTACTATGCTAGAGTCTGAGAGGCTGGGCATATGGATGTGTTACACTTGAACCTTAATCTCTGACTCCAATTCTGGTATGCATCAGTGTTATGAGATCATAATTAGCAAATAGGAAAAGTACCTGGATTAACCCTCACTTTTTTCCCAATAGTTTGTCTTGAACTCAAGCCTGGGCACTGTCCCTTAGCCCCTGAGGTCAAGACAAACACTCTACCACGTGAGTTATAGCACCACATGGGGTCTTTGGGTGGTTCACTGGAGATAAGAGTCTAACAGGGTTTCCTTGGCTAGGCTGTCTTTGAACTCTGGTCTTCAGCTCTCAGCCTCCTGAGAAGCTAGAGTTCCATGTGTGAGACACTGGCATCTGGTATAATGTTTTTGATAGTCCTGGGGCTTGATCTTAGGGCCTAGGTACTCTCTCTGAGCTCCTTTTTCTCAAGGCTAGCCACTTGAGCCACTCCACAGTTTCTACCTTTTTCTGAGTTTGTGGCACTGTGGATTTAAACCCTGGCATTCATGCATGCTAAGCCAGCTCTTTACCACTAAGCCACATTTCTAGCTCCATCCTTTCAATTTTATCCCTCACTTGCCTATCCTAAGGAAAAGGTTTCTGACTATAAATTAACTAATGAAATCCCAATAGGAAGAAGTCCAAAGATTGGACAAAGCTCATACTTGGAAAAGACTCTAAACATGTGAAGACTGTAACAAATGCATCCATTTAATTATGTATTATGTTTCAACACTTAATAAAATATTAATGAAAAATGAGTCAATGTCCTAAATTGTTGCATAGAATTTTATTATAAGTGTGCAAAATGTAATAAATAGTATGTGTATAATATGCTAAATACAATTATTGTATTTAGCATATTATATGAATGAATCAAAGAAAAATAAAATACAAAATCAATAATAAAATCATAATATGAAATTAACATACATAAGTGTATATCATATGCTACACATGTATAGAAATATTTTTTCAATTGCAGGGCTTTCATTCACGCCCTGGGAACTCTAGCCTGAATTTCTTTTCCTCAAAGACAGTGAGCTTCGCCTTCACCATAGTGTAAGAGTTACCTGGATGGTGAGCTCAAATCCTAGCAATGGCAGAAATACTGGCCCCAGTTTCGACAGTGACTTACTTTTTTTTAATGGAAGCAATCATGTTTACTCAGTTCCATAATGAACATTTAAAAAAAGCAGTGTAGAATTTTGTACAGCTATTCAGACATCCTTTCCTTACCTCTAAAGTGCTTCTCTGAGAACTATATTGTTTCTCTTTTTTGTATTTTTTTTATTGCAAAAACGTTTTACAGAGGGGTTACAGTTACAGGCATTGTTGACTCCTCCTTTGTTTTCTCCATACCATCCCTTGCCTCCCATTTCCACAACTACTTCACCCTGCCGAGGTCAGTGACTTAGTTTTTCACTTTTGGTTGGCACTGGGTTTGAACTCAAGCAGTGGCAACTCTTCCCTCACATTGCTACAAGTTTACCTAGACCCTGAGTTCAAATCCCACGCTAGGAAAGAAAACTGGCAGAAATTCCAAACCACGGAGCTTTATATATTTTTTTGATTTACTTAAATAATGTTTTTTCTTTATTTATTTATTTTTTTACAACCATGGGGCTTGAACTCAGTTCATTTAAACTCTGCCTCAGCTTGGATCTCCCATAGCCGACCCTGAGATCCTAGGCCCAGAGTTCTTGCAGGTAGAAAAAAAAACCAGAAAGCACAAAACGTGGCAAGCTGTAGAGGGCTGGGGTTTTATGATTTTTTCTTTGGACGGTAACCATCCTGGGTCTGAATGATATGGCTGCAATGTGGACCTGACCTGCCCTTGCTGATGGCTGGTGGGCTATCAGTGAATCCATAGGCCAACCTGTCAACATATGCCCTGGGTTAAAATCCCAGTCCTGATACCAATGGCAGGAGATCACAAGCGACTCATTCCTATGCATAGGGATACTGATTAAAAGAGTAGTTCATGCATCGGTCTTGTCTAAAATTGGATGCAATACTCCTCTAATGCTGATTGGTCTTAATGTTATTAAGCATGAAAAGAATAATATTCCTTCAATGTTGGGATAGTAAATACCTAAGAATTGGGAGGAAAGTAGTAATTGTCATTCAATCATAGATAGACGGCTCTGGCACTCTTTACCAATATATATTTATTTGTATACTACCATCTGCCTATTCATGTATTGCTATTTTAGCCAAACCTGGGGGTTGATCTCAGTGCTGGGCAAACACCTGACAGCTATATTGTCTAAAGGTTTCCATGCTGAAACTCACCCATTCATGAATTGGGCCGGCTAGACACCGAGTTCATATCCTCACACTGCCAGACATGATGGAGAACACATCTAAAATCTAGATTCTATATGGTAGGATGTAAGCAATGTAATAAATGGTATAGGTGTCATCAGAGTCAATAAAAAAGGTAAACAAATGAATAAAACAAGAAATAAAATGAATAACCACACCAAACACAATATGGACTGAACATCTGTATGGAAGTATAAATCCCATCGTTAAAATGTATATAAGGAGTACCTTTTCCAGGCATGAGGCTTGAATTCAGCCCCCCTACGAAGAGGGAATGGCGGGAGATCCTGAGATACTCATTTCTGGACCTAAAAAGAGTCATAGAATGAAATCGATCTCATCTTTGAATAAGTACTTCGTGCATGATGCAAGTAGGAAATGATAGGCAAGACTCATGTGGTATAGATTATTTGTAAAAGAGAGTTGATGAAGCGTGACAATAATAATCACAGTCATGAAATGGAGGCATCAGGAAAGATCCAAGAATCAGTAGTCACAAAGATTGGATTCCATCACAGGTCACTATCAATCAATCCTACTCTATACAAATATATACTTATTTGCATACTACCTTCAGTTTATGAATGGGTCACTATTGTGCTCGCCACTCTCCCCCCAGGGGGGCTCAAACTCAGGTACTGGGAAGGCCTAGCTCCTTAATTGCTAACAGGCTGTTGTGCTAATGTGGAACCATTCACCAATGGTGCTTGCTAGGCCTGAGTTCAGATCCCAGCCCTGCCAAAAGATTCATCTTGATGCCAGAAGCCAATCGTTGCACCTGTTTCATTTCCTGTGCAAGTACTGGGTCCCAGCTAGGATGGCGAATGCATGGGCCACCCTGTAGTCATGGGAATTAGTTGTTACACATGTCAGCCGAGTTATACCTGTCATCATATACTCAAGAAAATACATAATACATTTATGAATAGCATACAAATTAAAGACAATAAGTACACTCAATGCATGATGCAGTCCACACACGGATGTGAATATACATCCCATGTTTCAATGATGCATTGAGGACTATTTTGGCCTCCCTAGGACTCGATCTCAGTTCCTGGGAACAACCCAACTCCTTACTGGCTCACAGTCTAGTGTGATCACGTGGACCCACTGTGCAGTTGGGCCTCTTAAGCCCCAAGTTCGAGTCGCAGCCCTGCCAAAAATTCACCCTGATGTGAGAAGACAGTTGTCGCACCTGCTTTAAAATTAAATTACTGCACTGAATGAAATCTAGTCAACATATGTTTATAAATATAAATCATATATGTAAATTGTACATGAATAAGATGTTTTCTAGTGGTAGGGATCTATTTCAGGCCTAAGGAACAGACTTGAATTTCTTGACTTCAAGGAAACCAGCTTTCCCTTCCCACATAGTGCATCAGAGTTACAAAGACCTTGAGTTCCTAAACCAGTCCTGGCAGAAAAATGGCACCTTTTTAGTATGTGAGACCCAATTCTTAGTTATTTCATTATGCCTCCATTTTATTAATGTGATTGTTTAAATGCTCAATAAAATATTAACTAACATTGATCAGTGTCCTATAATAAAATTGTGTATAATTTTATACTGGAATCATTCAAGAACTGCTCATTCAATCATGACATACATCACATTCCGTTGGTAATCATATGGATAGGAGTAAGTTTCTTAGGATCTCCCGCCATTTGGAGGTGGCAGGACCAGGATTTGAACTGTGGGCTACAGCTCCCACCACTTAAACCCAAGGATAGGGAACTCACCTGACTGTCCAAGAACATCAGCAAGACCAATGATTAAGCAGGCACCTGTGGCTCTCAGCAGTCCTCCTTGATACTTACAAGGCTGTGATTGGAGGACCATGGTTGAAGTCATCCTAGGCAGGAAAGTCCTTGATACCCCTTTCCAACTTCAGTGACAACAAAGCCAGAAGCGCCGTGGCTCCAGTTTGGAGGGCCAGCCTTGAGCAAAAGTAGCTCACAGACTGTGCTCAGATCCTGAGTTCAAGGTCCAGGACTGGCAACAAACAGACATACACAATAATCTGTGCAGCCATCCGGTTAAAGCTGGTCACCCTCTTGTCTCCAACTGAATTGACATTCTTCCCTGGGAAAAGGGCTGGGGAGATGCTAACTTCTTGACTCTGACCATGCTGCTTGCATCACAGGATTCTGGCCACACCCCCATTCTTTCATGGTTCTTTCAGACCAATGGGATACAAGAATGGTGGCCACGCCCACTTCCATGCTGCCTGGTAGCACTGGGATTCCCAATGTTAGTTTACACCACTACCAGCAGTTGAGGAAGGTGAGGTGTTTGAGCGGTGAGGAAGAGACTCAAGGTGACTTGGGAGTATAGTAGGAAATTGAGAAGCCTGCCCACAAACCAGCCACTTTCTCCCTTGCCCAAGTTTTGAGATTTCAAATATCAGGCAATGGCGAGCTGCCATCCCGATTAAAGCCCCAACCTGTTCCCTGTACCTGGTTCTCTACTTTGGGCCCATTTGTCCACAACACCACTGCCATCACTGCTCATCCCACCTGGAACAGCCTCCAGCAGCTTCTTCCAGAAGTACAGGTGAGTGGCTGCCCCCAAACCACCCCTACTGAGGTCAGCCACCCCCTTGGGGCACCATGACCCCTGTTTGTTTCCTTTCCCTGGCTCTGGGGAGCCAACTTTCTGTCTTGGGCATTTCTGAAACAGAGACTCAATATATGCTCTGGCTGGGCTGGATCGAGGTCCTCCTATCTGTGACAGGTATGCTTCTCCAGGCCTGGTCCTCTGTAGTTGGGATGGTAGACATATAGCAACATGCACAGTCATCAATTTAGATGGATTATCCCCAACTTTTAGTCCACAGCAGCTGATTCTTGACCATAGGTGAAGCTCTGGGTAGGGCCGCAACCATCAGACCTCATTTTCCTCACAGGACAGTTGTTAGAAAACAAGGGATTTATGCAGAGGGATCTCTGGAACATGGCTAGCACAGAGCGAGCAGCCTTCAGATAAGGTTCTCTACAGGTCTGTGAGCAAATGATAAGAAGATACCCGGAAAGGGCTCAGATGGAGCCTTTTATCAATCATGCAACAGATGTGGGATTATGAAACAAAACATGGCTCTCTTTCATCATTACCCTATCCCCGTATGGTAGGGGATCCTTCATTCTGTGGAATTTTGCAGCTGGGGAAACCGAGGCACAGAGAAGCCAGGTGACCTACTTATGACTTCAACTTCACAGGAAGCTCAGCCTGACTTCACTACCATGTTCCCTAAGACAATGGTTGTTGTTCAGTAGACTTCTGGTGGTAGGAAGTCCACTTCTTGTCAGTCGTGGGGCTTGAACTCTTGGTCTGGGCACTGTTCCCAAGCTCCTCAGCAAAAGGCTAGCACTCTACCACTTGATCCCACAGCACCATTTCCAGTTTTCTGGTGGTTCTTTGGATATAAGAGTCTCAAAGAAGTTCCTGCCGGGGCTGGCTATGAACCATGATCCTCGTATCTCAGGCTCTTGTTTAGTTAGGATTAGAGTTCTAAGCCACCAGCAAACTTCTTAATTGTAATTGTGACTTTTTTCTCTCCCTCTTTCACAAGAACTGGTTGAATGGGTGCTGGAGGTGGGGGTTCAGTATCCCCATGTGGCTAGAACCCAAGGTGGCCCTCTCATTCTGGAGGTGGGCTGTAGGTCAGGTGCTGTCTTCCTCAGCCTGTTGAAACAGCTCCATGAGATAAGCCCCTCTGTGCCCAGGCTAGACCATGACAGTTCTTCATTGTCCATCCAGCCTTACTGGACTTATTGTATTGTATTGCTTTCGACATCATTTCTAGCACCTGGCCAAAATTATGATACACAGTTACTGAATAAAAATGTAATGCCATCTTAAGAAAGTCATTTATGGCTCTGGAAATGTGGCTTCATGGTACAGTGATTGCCTATCATGCATGAAACCCTGGGTTCAATTCCTCAGTACACATAAAAAGAAAAATTCTGGAAGTGGTGCTGTGCCTCAAGTGGTAGAGTTCTAGCTTTGAGCAAAACAAAAAAAGAAAAGAAAAAGAAAAAAAACTCAGGAATAATTTCTTACCCCTGAGTTTAAACCCCTAGACTGGCAAAACAAAAACAAAACAAAACAAAACAAAAAGATTTATTTAGTAAATGCATAATAAAGAACCCATACTTGTAATATATAATTGCTCCTTCCATACTGACACTTGACAATAGTCACTAATTCATGTACTTATATTAGGATACTTTGTTGAAAAAAGTTTTGTTCATTAAGTCACAGAGATTAATTCCAGGAATGTGCTTAGATGTCAGGGGAAGATTAATTCTGGAAATTCGATTCCAGGATTTTGTGTCATCACTGTTAATCACAAAGAGAAGGGTAGTCTAAGTGTGATTTTGAAACCTTTTGGTCAGTAATGGCACCAAAAAGGCAGAGGCTAATTAAGTGTTGTGACAGAAGATAAAGAATAACTGCAGATGTAAGGAATAAATGATAGTAACTAAGGTATACCAGAAACTGTTATAGAGAACCATTTTTGGTTATTGAAGAACTTGTTGTCAACTAGGCTTGTCCTCATTGTCTTTAGCATTCTAAATCTCTTAGGCTAGTTCTTAATCTCTGTGTGATGAATGTATCTCCTTCTATGCTGTTCTTTCATAGGTGATCTCCTTTGCTTTCTAAAAATCAGTATTTCTGTATTTCTCTATGAACATTTCCTGATAGTAAATTCACCTATACATATGTCAGAGGATGCTAATGTAAGGGTCCCATAGCTCATGAGTGATTAATATAACAAAATGGAAATGGAGTATATTTATTGCTATCTCAATTTTTCTGAAAAGTTGCAATGTCATCATTTGGTTAAAATTTCCATTCTTTGTCTACACAGTGTCACTAAGTGCACATAAATGCAAATATGAGTCAGGTGCTGGTTGTTTACACCTGTAATCCTAGCCACTTAGGAGATTGAGACCAGAGGATTGTGGTTCAAAATCAGCCTGCTCAGGAAGATCCATGAGACCCTAATCTTCAGTTTACCACCAGAAACCCAGAAGTGGTGCTGTAACTAAAGTGGTAGTGCACTCAAGTTGAACTGAAGAGCTGAGGGACAGCACCCAGGATCAGAGTACAAACCCCACAGCCAACAAAAAAGGTGAAATATGACTTTAAGTTTCCCCAAAAGGAACGAAAAGACCAATAATCTTCCCAAGCAATACAAATAATTCCAAAATGATTCAGTGCACCCAATTTTGCTGAGTAATGTTATGCATTATTTGCTGGACATATTCTCTAAAAACAAATCGTTTATCTAGGGATACAGTTTGACCCTTTGCAACAATGAGAGGTAGAAGTCGTAACGTCGAAAAAAGAACTTTACAACTTTGGTGGTGGGGGGCGAGGACCTGGAGGGGGGAGGGTTGTAGTACGAGAAGGGATGGGATGGGAAAACAAAGTGGAAGAAAAAATGCTTGATTAGAAATGTACTTGTTATCTTGCCAATGTAATTGTAACTCCTCTGTATGGTATTCTCACAATAAAAAAAAGAAAAAAATTGTCAAATATTAGCTTTAAAATAAACTTCATCTAATATTTCATGTTTGAAAAGAGAAGTCTATACAGCTGATGTCACTTGGCTTTCTTATTATCTTACTTCAAAGCCCCCCAGGCAGGAGAGTCTGTCAAACTCATCTGTAATTACACAGCAAAAAAGCCAGAAGGGGAGTTTTGGTTCAAGCATAGAATAGTAGATTTGGGGGCTGATGGGCAGGAAAGAAAACTGTTCAGGGACAGGGTCCGGGTTCAAGCCCCAGAACCAACACAAAATAAAGAAACAAGCAAATAAAAAAACAGATATTTCATTGGAACCCTCCTTAAAGGAGTACTGTTCTGAGAAGAGGCTCCTTTTCCTGATCATACTCACTGGAGGCTTCTTTGGAATCGTTCTTGCTCTGGAGAACTCAGGACTAAATTAAAAGAATTGATAACTGACTCCTGCAACAAGAGAATCATTTCAGGGGTGAAATATACATCCATAAGACATTTTAAAACCTCCATGTCTTTGTTTCTTTGCAGTAGAACTTTCTTTGGGTGGGGGTGGGGGGGTTCAGTCATGGGCCTGAATTCTAGCCCTGGGTACTGTCCCTCAGCTCTTCGACTCAAGGCTAGCCCTCTAACAATTGAGCCACAGCACCACTTCTGGCTTATTTTTGCTTATGTGGTGCTGAGGAATCGAACCCGGGCCTCATGCATGCAAGGCAAGCGCTCTACCACTGAGCCACCTTCCCAGTCCCTGGAGTAGAATATGTTTAAAACAAAATTATTTCCTTTTGTTCTATGCTGGCCTTCAAATGGCACGGTATTACTTTTTTTAATTTCTTTTTTATTGTGAAAATACTGTACAGAGGGGTTAAAATTACATGGGCAAGATAATGAGTACATTTCTTAGCAAGCATTGCAGCCTCCTCTTTGTTTACCCTTCACATCCCTTCCCAGCCTCCCCTCACCCCCCCCCAACCTCCTCACCCCACCAAAGTTGTAAAGTTCGTTTTCGATATGACAACTTGAACTTCTCAATGTTGCAATGGGTCCACCTGTATCCTTATTTAAACGACTTTTTTTCTCTTTCCCATCCACAAATTATACCGACATCAAATACAGTGAAACCAGGATTTATACTGAGAGGGAGGAACATAAAAAGCAACAAATCCTATAAATGCGTTAGAAGCAAATGCATTGAATAAAAAAACATTTAAATACATATCTAAGGGTTCATTTTCCTAACATCACGTTATCTGACCTTTTCTGCTTGACTCATACTTACACTAGATATTGCAAATAAGGAAATCCATGGGATCTATGTTTCTTTGGGCTTGGCTTACTTCACTTTATATAAATTTTTCCAAGTCTTTCCATTTCCTAACAAATGGGGCAATGTCATTCTTTCTGATGGAGGATAGAATTCCATTGTGTATACATACCACATTTTCTTGATCCATTCATCTACTGAGGGGCATCTAGGTTGGTTCCATATCTTGGCTATGGTAAATAATGCTGCAAAAAACATAGTTGTGCTGGTAACATTAGTGTGGTCCTGTTTGTAAATATTTGGGTAAATGCCCAAAATTGCGATTGCTTAGTCATAGGGGAGCTCTATGTGAAGTCTTTTGAGGAACCTCCATACTGCTTTCCAAAGTAGTTGAACAAGTTTAGACTCCCACATCGATGAAGTAAGGTTCCCTTCTGTCCACATCCCCTCCATTATCTGTTGTTATTAGAGTTCTTGAATTTTGCCATTCTAACTCAGGTGAGGTGGTATCTCAATGTTGTTTTGATTTGTATTTCTTTTATGGATATGGAAGTTGAGCATTTCTTCTTGTGTATATTGGCAATCCTTCTTTCTTCTTCAGAGAAGTTTCTCTTTAAACCTATGTCCCACTTATTTATAGGGCAGTTGTTTCTTTCAGTATTTGTTATTGGGGGATTTAATTTTTTGAGTTCCAAGAATATTTTAGATTTGAGACCCTTGTCCGTTGTATGGCTAGTGAAAATTTTCTCCCAATCCATGGGCTTTCTATTGATCTTGCTAGCTATGTCCTTTGCCATGCAGAAGCTCAGCAAGTTCATGCAATCCCATTTGTCCAACCATTCTTTGATTTGTTGTGTTTCCGGGTCTCTATTAAGAAAATTTTGGCCTGCGCAAAGGAGACCTAGGGTTTCTCCTACTCCATCCTGTAATGTTTTCAGAGTGTCTGCTTTGACTCCGAGGTCTTTGATCCATTTGGAATTGATTCTGGTGCAGGGTGATATATAAGGATCTAGATTTAGTTTTCTACAAGTAGTTAACCAATTTTGCCAGCACCATTTACTAAAGAGGCTGTCTTTCTTCCATTCTATAGTTTTAGCTCCCTTATCGAAGATTAGATGGCTATAGGTCTGTAGGTTCATTTCTGGGTTTTCAATTCTATTCCATTGGTCCTGAAGTCTGTTCCAAGCCAGTACCAAGCTGTTTTGATTACTTTGGCTTTATTGTAGAGTTTGAAATTTGGTATTGATATTCCTCCAGCAGCGTTCTTTCTGTTGATGAGTGTTTTTGCTATTCGGGGTCTTTTATTGTTCCATATAAATTTTGGATTACCTCTTCTATTTCCTTGAAGAATGATTTAAAGAGAGACCTCTCTGAAGAAGAAATATGAATGACCAATGGACACATGAAGAAATATGGAACATTTCTGGCCATAAAATAAGTCCAACTCAAAGCAACATTGAGATTCCACCTCACCCCAGTTAGAAGGACAATTATGAAGAACATTATTAATAACAGAAGCTGGGTGGTTGGGAATGGGGCCAAAATGGAACATTACTGGCCTGGTGGGGAATGTGGCCAAAAAGGAACATTACTCCACTATTGGTGGAAATGTAAACTTCTTCAAATACTCTGTAAAGAAGTACAGATGTTCCTCAATAGAGTTCTCCTATCACCCAACAATGATGGATCAAGAAAATGTCATATATATTCACAACATAAATCTGTGCTTCCATCAGATGAATGACATTGCCCCATTTGTAAGGAAATGGAATAATTTGGAAACATAACAAGTCAAACAAGCCAGACACAAAAAATCATAGGCTACATATTTTCATTCATTTGGAAAAACTAGAATATGTCTAGGATATTCACAATAGCTCAATAGTAATATGCATATCACCATCTAAAATGATGCTTATAGAAATGAGCTCCAAGAAATGGATAAAAGATGATGGTATAGAGAACTGTTTTTAGTTGTTTCTATTTAGATTTACCCTTTGGCTTATTCCCTCTAGTCACTGTTTTTATTTTATGCACCCTTTGTTTTATACATGTTAATCTGATTTGGGGAAGGGGAGGGAAATCACCGAAATAGTGGGACAAAGATTAACCAAAGCAACAATGATATACACTAGACCCTATGTTACAAATGAACTTTACAACTTGTGGGAGTGGGATGTCAGGTTTGGGGGAAGCAGGCAAAAATGAACAAGGGGTAACACTGTTAAAAATGTACTCATTACTTATGTAACTGTAACCCACCCCTCTGTATATCACCTTCATAATAAAAAAATACCCAAAGCAATAAGAGAACTCATCCAAATAGAGAAAATTAAAGACAAATATGAGACCAAACGACAGATATAAGCAAAATAGAGAATGATATAAGAGAGAACTTTGAAAACCTCATGCCAATCTCCTCGAGAATCCTGGAGAAATTTATGCTTTCCTATACTCGATCTGAACCAAGGAGTAACACATAAGAAGAAATGAAAATGAAATGTCAATAAACCACATCCCATTCAAGAAAAATCTAAGACTCAATGAATGTACCATGAAATTAAGGCCTGCAAAGAACTTACAATACACAGAAATAAGTCTTTAATGGAATAGAGAGGGAAATGGAATTATCAAACACATTCTATGAAGCTAGAATTAGATCTTCGCCAAATCACATAGAGACTCAAAAAAAAAAAAAAAGAAAACTATCAAACCAACTCTTTGACAAGCAATGATGCATAACTTCTTAATAGAATTCTCACCAACCAATTTCAGCAACTAACAGAAAAGTTATATTGTATAATCAAATAGGATTCTTCCTAAGATACAATTGGATTCAATATTCTTGTCAATAAACATCATACAAACCATCAGCAGAAGGAGGGACAAGAAACACAAGATTGTCTGTAGGGATGTAGAAATAGCTTTTAACAAGCTCCAATACAACTTTATGATTAAAAGATCTGAGAAGCTAGAAATACATGGAACATTCCTCGATATAATACATAGTATGTATAGGGCAGAGATAATTAGCATTTACCTAATGGTGGAAGCATGAAGACATTAAAATCATGAATGAGAAAAGGATGTGCACTCTCTTAATGTGTACTCCAATATGGTAGTGGAATTTATAGCAAGAGCAATAGGCAAGAGAAAAACATAAGTATTCAAATATTTTTTTTCCTTTCTTGCAATTGTTTCTAACATATTTATAGGACGATTTTTTCTTGCTTTGTATGTCCCTCCCCCATGGTATAACCCATGCTTTCACAATATTTGATGTTGGTATAATTTGTGGAGGGGAAGGGAAAAAAGAAATTGTTTAACTAGGGATACAGGTGGACCGATTGCAAAATGAGATGTACAAGTCGTTATGTCGAAAAATGAATTTTACAACTTTGGTGAGGAGTGGGGTGAGGTTTGGGTGGGGTGGCGGGAGTATGGGAAGGTATGGGAAGGGGAGACATAGAGGAGGCAACAATGCTTGATAAGAAATGTATATGTTATCTTTGCCCATGTAATTGTAACTCTTCTGTACGGTATTCTCACAATAAAAATATAAATAAGTAAATAAAAAGAAAAACATAAAGGGGATCCAAATAGGGAAGAAGTAAACCTATCCCTTTTTACAGATGAAATGATACTGCATTTAAAGGACCCGATAACTTATTTCAACAATCTCCGATGAGTTAATTGCTTTCAGAAATATTCGTTTGTGCCATGAAATACAGATATCCTTTTATTTTAATTACAGTCGGCTATTAGGACTCCCACAGAAACCAAAATCAGAGGATGCTAATTAATCTGATAAAATGCATAATAAATTTTTATAATTAATATAACATGAAGAATTTAATATTAATAACATTAAAATAATTGTATTCACATTATATAATGTATTGAAATCCTTTAGTTTCATCAATTTTTAGAATGTTTATAACTAAATGTAAATTATTTGCAAATGTTATTTGATGATGTATAAAAAATGAGGAAAAGATTTACATACATATTACTACAGATGCGAACAGATTCACCTGGTTCTTTATGATCCTTCATTTGTTGGTTTCATTCATGCATGGAGAACATGCAAAGAAGTGAAAATTGCAAACTTGACTTTACTAAAGGATTAATTACATGGAGGTTATGTTGGGCTAAATAGATTTTATGAATTAAATTGTTTTGACCCATCCTTTCTCCCTCCCTTCCTTCCTTCCTTTCTTCTTTACTTCCTCTTTCCTTCCATCCATCCCTACCTCTTTCTCATTCTCTCCTTCCTTTCTTCCTTTCTTCCTTCCTTCCTTTCTTTCTTTCTTTCTTTCTCTTTCTTTCTTTCTTTCTCTCTCTCTGTCTCTCTTTCTTTCTTTCTTTCTTCTTTCGTCCTATATTCCTCTCTTCTTTTTACTCAGAATATCTCTTATGGCTATAGAAAAATCCCAACTGTTGTACTCTAAATTGTTATGAGTAATTATAAATAATAACTAGATTAAGATTAATTTTAATAACCTATGTTATATCTTAAGACAAATTATACTAAAATCAACTTCTCAAATGTTCTAAGATAAGTAACAAATTTACTTTTCATGATATTGTTTATTTCTTCAAACTAAAATAAGCATTTAGACATAATATTGTGTGTGTGTGTGTGTGTGTGTGTGTGTGTGTGTGTGTGTGTGTGTTGTTCTTGTGATTTTAACTCAAGAACTATCTCTTAGTTGTTGCTGTTTTATTCCTCAAGGATATTGCTCTATCATTTGAGTCACCATTCTATTTCTGGCTTTGTGTGTTTGTGTGTGTGTGTGTGTGTGTGTGTGTGTGTGTGTGTGTGTGTGTGTGTGTTTGTGTTGTGATGTGTGTGTTTGATTAATTGAGATGTGTCTCACAAACTTTCTTGGCAAGGCTGACTTTGAACCCCAGCTTCCTGAGTAGCAAGGATTACAAGCTTGAGACACCCATATTTAGCACAGATTTAATATATGTAAGAATAAAATAAATTGTATTATTTGAATTCTAGAGTCTCAATTTAACAAATTAACATTTAGATATTTATTGTTATTAAACCTGAACTTGCATTGTGAAAAATATTTTACATTTTTATGAAAAAATATGCACTCTAAGGTTTAAATGGCAGAATCTTTAAACAAATTGAAATATTCTATTATTCAAAAGCAAAAAAGTGATCGTTAAAAATTTCTCATGTAAGCTTAAAACAAAAGGCTCTGTAAGGCTGAATAAAGCATTTTTTCATTAAATTAAATATTGTATACTGTGGTCACATGATTTTATGTTCTTTTAAACCTAATCGTTTTTAGCTTTTGTAGATTCATACATTTTGTGAGTATATAAATATCTTTGTTACTAGTCATGTATTTCTGAGGTTTGATTACCAAGTCATTTCAGAGAAACACTGAATTTCATGTATTTTATGTCAACAGTGATTTTTAGAAATTGAATCAACCTCAGTATAAGATAACTAAATCAACATATTTAATCACTTATCCAATTATTCCTATAGACTTGAAGATAACTAATTTATGAATGGTAGGAAATTCATATTATACCTACTCTTTAAAGAATAATTCTGATAAATGATCGTGATAGTATTTATTTTTCCTTCAACTTGAAGTAAAGAATCTCACTATCGATGACAAATACTTGATGGAAAAGCCATAAAATTATGAAAAATTCAAGTCATTATGAGTTAGATGAAATAGTCATTTTTGAAGATCACCAAATGAAACCTCTAGGAGCTTCCTTATCTGTTAAATAAAATGTATTTAAGCTCAAAATATTTCATTCATCTCTCCAGCAATGGTATAAGCAAACCACCTCTATGCCAAGTAGCATCTCTGATATTTAGGAACAGAAGTTATCACAATTGTATAGAAAGATCTACCCAGAAATTAAATCTGAAATAATAAAGGATTGGGATTAATAATTAGGTTTCACTATGTTGTCATAAAGAGGTGAATCCTTTCAAATGGGCAGTTATAGAGATTAGGTCACTGAGAACTTGTGATCAAAGAAGATTTAAGATCAAAGTCCTTTCTTCCTCTTCCTTCGTTTACATCTCTGTCTCCTTCTACTTTTCCTTCTTCCTCTCCTTCATCGCCTCCTCCCTTTTCTCCCTATCCTACTCCTATTCTTCTTTTTCTTTACTTCCTAACTTCCATGAATACACATACTCCATCACATGTTCCTGATATGTGGTTCTGTACCACCACCAACCAAAAGCAATGAAGATAAGAAATGTAAATTGAAATGTATAAAATCAGAAACCAAGATTAATGTTTCCTCCTTTGAAGTTAATTTTATAAAGTATTTTGTCATATTAATAGGAGACTGACACAGCATGTTCTCATTTATTATAAGGGATAAGATTTACTGGAAATAAATCTGGCCAACATTGTCCTAATGAAATAATTGATTAACCTAATATTATATTTGGACAAATCTACAATAAAATATCAGATATACTTCAATAAGAAGCCAAAAATGTGTTCAGAGGGAGAGAGTAGAGGTGAAGCTAGAGGCTAAACAAGCTCTCGCATAGAAAGCAGCTTTACTGTTCCAGTGAACAGTCCTAGGCTACAGAATCACAACAAGTGTCCCATCACAGTACAGAGAGTTTGGCCAGAGAAGGAATATCCAGGCAAGGAGACAGATCAGAGCACTTGCTGGTAGCCACGGTTGTGGCAGCTGTGGCAGCAGTGGCAGCTGCCATAGCCACCATACCTATAACACAGAGTCCAGGACAAAGATGCCAGACACAGCGGGACAGCAGATTCTACTCAACACCAGTAAGAACTGACAAGGAGCAGATATCTTCATACTGCCGATCGCAAACCAGAGATGGCCCAGGAACCAAGACACTGACATGACTAGAACGCTGACATCCTCACTCCTTCTCAGGGAGCTGAGGAGGTAAGACCACCACCGGAGATCTCTAACTTTGATACTGACAAAGGCCCATTTGAACAGCTATCTCCAACTCAGGGCTTGGAAGAAAACAAGACACATTTAGGAGGTAACAGGAAACTGACCTGACTTGCCAGGATCAGTTCCACCCAAGAGAAGTCACCCAGCCCAGGCAAAGAAGCCCCGTCCTTGGAGGAGTGACTTTCTTGACTGGGTAAACCGAGCCAGAGGCTGCCCCTCCCTACAGCAGCTGAGACAATCAATTGAAATTCAGTAAACATAAACCCTGAGATTGGCTCCAGGCTGGGCTGTGTGTGTCTCAGGAGGTAGCACCTCAGGGAAAAGCTACTGTTTGCTGAAAGGCCTCAACCCTACCCAGAAGCTAGCCTCATTACGGCATCTCAAAATTAGAAGAAACAGCCATCTCCCTCTTTCGTGATACTCAAGGCAGATCTCCCTCCCACTGAACTAGCCTGAGAGGAGGATCTCAAAATTCTGGGTAATAACGAGCAATTTTCTGCCAGCTCAAACGAACTGACTTAAGCAACTAATCAAGCCACAGGAAAAACAAACACCACAAGCAGACCAGAGACTCCACCAAGAGACTGGTTATGGACACAGGGGAAATAGACCATCTTCACATTCTACCCCCCCCCCCAAAAAAAATCAAAGAACTCTTTTTTTGTACCTTTCTTTAATTTTAATTTTTTAAATAATATTTTCTATTAACTTTTTTTCTTCTCATCATTATTATTTTAGGTGTAAATGTGTGTGTGTGTGTGTGTGTGTGTGTGTGTGTGTGTGTGTGTGTGTGTGTGTGTTTAAAAAAATCTCTTCTGAACCTTTTGGTCCTTATTTTTTTTTTATTCTTTTCATTGTTTTCTCTTTCTTTTTTGTGAGACTTAATTGCTATTCTGATCATCCCCAGATATTTACCCATCGTCAAATATTAGACCTTATGCCCCGTTGTGTACATACTTAATCCAGAATTTTATTACTCAGTTCACAACCTCTTAGGCTAAAATTCTTTAAGAGCAGTATTATGCCTCTTTATAACTATATAATTTTCAAGTAACTTAAGAATTTTTATTTTTTAGTTTTTTATGTCTCCTTTCTATCCCTCCTTTCCTCTCATCCTATCCTTTTCTTCTCTCAATAACGTCTTTAAACACATAATTTTTAAGTGTTTCACTTTTTAAATTTAAATTTTTGTGTTTCCATTTTTTCTTTTTTTTCTTAATCGCGCTTCTATCATTCTGTGTAATCCATTTCCCTCTCTATGATTAGGACTTGGTTAAATTCACTATACTTTTACCTCTCCAAATCCCACTAATCCTATTTTTGCCCACATTTCTCACTAAAATAAATAATTTGTGGTTTGCCAAATTCTTCTTTGCTGTTCTTAACTCATTAAGCCATAGTTTTTTGATGTTGAATAGATTGTATCTGTTGAACTAGATTGTATCTGCTGACTTTTGTCTGTGCAATTATAGAACTTTGATGATGCTTGCCTTAAAATTTTGTTCTAGCAAAAAATTGGTGTTACTTTTATACCAAATAGGCAGAACAAGCAGGAAAAACACAAGGAAAATGGCAAGTCAAGGTATCTGAATTCCCACTCATGAAAATCAGTTGACAGAATAGTTAATGAATAATCCAGAAGAGAGTTCCCAAAAATCTCCACAAACACTACTGGTAAACATGATCAATGAAAAGATTGAAAACCTACAAAGGATTCAATGTGAGCGTGATAGGGAGAGAGAGGCAAACCAAAGATTAATACTGGAATCTCATGAGACTGAGGAAGCTACTCAAAGATTGATACAGGAATTACGTGAGCAGGTTGAGAACAGTCAAAAAGAAATACAGGAATTGTGCGAGCAGACTGAGAACAGTCAAAGAGAACTACAGGAATTGCATGAACATGAGGAAGCTAATCAAAGAGTAATACAGGACTTTGGAGAGGGGGATGACAATAGAAAAAGATCAAGACAGGCATTCATGGAATCCATAAATAGAATGCTGAAAGAATTCAGGGAGACCACAAAGGGAATGATGAATAGAGACCAACAGAAAGAATGTGTGTCCAGGGAAACCATAACCAGTCAACTAAGTGATTTGAGAATAAACACTGACCCCCAAATTAAGGAGGTAAAGAAGTTCATACAAGATCTAAAACAAAGCTCCAACAAAGAATTTGAAGCCATCAAATCTGACCAATTAGAAGGAAAAGAAATAAAAAACAAAGTAGAAAGTCTCCACAGTAGGTTAGACTATGCAGAGGAGCAAATCTGAGGGATTGAGGACAGCCAGGTTATTACAGAGAAAGAATATAAACTATCCAAGGGAAATCCAAGAAATATGATAGATCTATTCAACATTTGGAAGACACTCTCAGAAGACCTAATCTGAGGATAATGTGTGTAGAGGAGCACCTAGAGACAGAATTTTTTTTTTTTTGGATCCGGTCGTGGGGCCTGAACTGTGGGCCTGGGCGATGTCCCTCAGCTCTTCAGCTCAAGGCTAGCACTCTACCACTTGAGCCACAGCATCACTTCCGGCTTTTTTTTCTTTTTGCTTATATGGTGCTGAGGAATCAAACCCAGGGCCTCATGCATGCAAGGCCAGAGTTCTACCACTGAGCTACCTTCCCAGCCCCCAGAGACAGAATGTAATGGTCTAGGAAATTTGGTTAACATGATCATAGCAAAGAACTTCCCAAACATGCAAAAAGATAGGCCTATTCAGATACAAGAAACTTTTAGAACCACAAATAGACCCAACTAGGACAGAATATCTCACCAGTACATTATAATCCACACAGGATCAATTCCAAGGAAAAAAATCCTTAAAGCTGTCAAGTAGAATAGATCAACTACTTACAAAGGGAAACCAATTAGCATCACCTCAGATTTCTCAGTGCAGACAATTAAAGCAAGAAGAGCCTAGAATGATGTAGGCCATGTCCTAAAGATGAACAACTATCAATCAAGCATACTGTACCCAGATAAGCTCTCCTTCATAACCGAAGGTCAAATAAAAACCTTCCAGAGCAAAGAAAAACTGAAACAATATACCTCCAACAAACAAGCCCAATGAAAGACACTAAACGATGTCCTACACATAGAAAACCAACAAGACCACAATAAAGAACAAGAAACTGCACCCAAACTGAGAATCCAAGAACTATAGGAAGAATCTAGTTGCTCCAGCACCCAAGGTGGATAACATTGGAGGAACTCCCAAACACCTCTCAGTCCTAACAGTCAACATTAATGGACTTAACTCTCCAATTAAGTGATAGACTGTCTAGTTGGATTAAAAAGCAAGATCCTTCTATCTGCTGCCTTCAGGAGTCACAACTTGCTCATACAAACAAACACATTTTGAAAGTGAAAAGCTGGAATAAATTCTACCAAGCAAATCGCCCCATAAAGAGGCTTGAGTGGCAATCCTAATATCAGATAAACTAGACTTCAAATTACAATTAGTGAGAAGACATAAAGAACGTTGCTACATACTAATTAAGGGATCTCCTCTTCAGGAGGATATTACAATTCTAAATCTCTATTTGCCAAACAACAGATCACCCAGATTTATTCAAGAAACACTATTTTCCCTCAAAGCTCACATATACCCAAAGACATAAATTGAAGAATTTAAGTCACCACTATACCCACAAGACAGATGAAGTCGCAAAACTTAACAAAGCAACTGCAGATCTAAACAACTGCATGGATCAACTAGATTTAACAGACATCTACCGAATATTTCCCCAAGCAGCATCAGAATACACGTTTCTCTCAGCCTCACACGGAACAGTTTACAAAATAGACCCCATTTTAGGTCATGAAGCAAACTTGTCCAAATTCCAAAACATTGAAGTTTTACCATGCATTCTCTCAGACCACAAGGGAATGAAATTAGAACTCAACACCAAAGGCCACCAAAAAAGTCCTGTAACATATGGAGGCTGAACAACATACTGTTGAATCACCAGTGTGTCATGGAAGAGATTAGAAAGTAAATTCAAATATTCATGATAATCAACAAAAATGAAAACAAAAATTACCAGCACTTCTAAGACAGAGCAAAGACTGTACTCAGAGGCAAGTTTATAGCTCTGAGTTCTTACATCAACAAATTGGAGAGATCTAAAACCAACAATTTTATGAGATATTTGAACCTCCTTGAAAAAGAGCAACAAGATAGGCCCCAATCAAGTACATGGAAACAAATAATTAAAATTAAATAGGAATTAAACGAATTAGCATTTTAAAAAAATCCATAGAAAGAATCCACAAAACAAATCGTTGGTTCTTCGAAAAAATTAAGTAAACTGAAACACCATTAGCAAATCTTATCAGAACAAGAAGAGAACACACCCAAATAAATAAATTCAGAGATGAGAATGGAAACATCACCACAGAAACAACAAGATTCAGAGCATTATAAGGGAATGCTTCTCAAACCTTTATATTAATAAGTTTGAGAACTTCGCATAAATGGACCTTTTCCTAGCAAATATGGAAATGCCAAAAATAAACTAAAATGAGATAAGCCATCTTAACAGGCCCATATCAAGGATTGAAACAGAAACAGCAATAAGAGTCCTCCCATCGAAGAAAAGCCCAGGATCAGATGGATTTACAGCAGAATTCTACAAGTCCTTCAAAGCAGAGCTTATACCAATACTCCTCCAACTTTTCAATGAAATTTAAAGGGAAAATTCACTACAGAACTCATTCTATGAATCCATAATAACCCTTATTCCAAAAACAGGCAGGGAGTCATTAAAAAAAGAGAACTATAGGCCCATTTCTCTGATGAATATTGACACAAAACTTCTCCACAAAATTTTGGTCAATAAACTTCAAAAATTCATCCAAAAAATCATACATCACAATCTAACAGGTTTCATTTCAGGGATGCAAAGCTGGTTCAATATACACAATCAATTAATATAACTCAAACCAC